>NW_022631099.1:1470556-1740814 GCF_010015895.1 Lontra canadensis | reverse complement strand
TTTTTTTTTTTTAAGATTTTATTTATTTATTTGACAAAGAGCGAGAGATCACAAGTAGGCAGAGAGGCAGGCAGAGAGCGGGGTTGGGGGGGAAGCAGGCTCCCTGCTGAGCAGAGAGCCCGATGTGGGGCTCGATCCCAGGACCCTGAGATCATGACCTGAGCCGAATGAAGGCAGAGGCCTAACCCACTGAGCCACCCAGGTGCTCCTTTTTGCTATTTTAAATAAATAGGCTCATTCTGTACCAAACATTGCTTCCTTTCCTAAGCAATATATTATGAATGCCTTTTCATGTCAAAAACATACTCTCCTATACCATCTTTACTGTAATTTTTAATATTTGCATATTTCCTAATACGGATGTGCCGTGATTTATTTAAGCTATAATTGACAGTTAGGTTATTCTTTGATTCTGCCCTATTTTTTTTTTCTTTTTAAGCAGGCTCCCTGCTGAGCAGAGAGCCCGATTCAGGGCTTGATCCCAAGAACCTGGGATCATGACCTGAGCCGAAGGCAGAGGTCTTAACCCACTGAGCCACCCAGGTGCCCTGATTGTGCCATATTTACACCTTAATGCTGTAATGGCCATCCACTGGACACCTCCATGATTGTGATCCTCCTTAAGACAGGATAGAGTGGGAAGTGACCAACTCTCGATCTGTCTGGTCTGAAAGCCACGTTCGTAATCAGTGTTCCCTTTTATATGAGAGGAAGATAAAAGCTTCTCTCTTATATTCTGTTTCCTTTAAGTTACTGCAGATTAACAGGTCTTCTGACCTTGTCCTCTGCTGTACTTCTCCCTAGTTCTTCCAGAAGGCAGCACTGAATGTCAGAGACAATGTCGGGGAAGAGGTGGACGCAGAGCAGCTGATCCAGGAGGCCTGTCGGAGCTGCCTGGAGCAGGTGAGCCCCAAGGGGACAAGAGATGCAGAGACGTAGGCCCAGGCTTCGTCCTCAGGGCTCTGCTAAGAAGTGTGATCGCTTCATTCATGGTACTTGGGGGGATGCCTGATAAGCCACGAGCCTCCAGAGAGGGCCTGGAGCTGCTGCTGACAGAGAGAAGGGAAGTGGCTCCTCTGTACCCAGTACGGGACCAGTGCTTTCACGTGCACTAGTTTGACGCCCCAGAAGACATATTGTAATCCCTAGTTTCCAGATAAAGAAACTGTGGCTCTGAACAAGCAAGAGTTAGGATAGCTGAGCACTCTCTCACCTCTGCTAGTGGTGACATCACTCTACAAGTAGTCACAGCCCCTTTTATTACTGTGGGGCCTGTCACCCTTTCTGCCTTCCTGCCTCTCGGGGGGTGCTCGGGAGGCATGACATCAAGTCTAAAAATGCCTGTGTTCCCAAAATAGGAGTGAACCTGTTTGCCTGTGTCAGCTGTTCTTATTAATAGGAATTGTCAGCATCATCTGCTTCTGTGGTTAACTGTGAAACCACTGGCTGTCAGAGATGGAAATTTCTACACACTCAGAGCCGCAGAGACGGGTTTGAAGTTAGTCCTAGGAGAGTGATTCTCCGGAGATGAGAGAGTCATGTCTCCCAGGAGGTGGGCTGGCCAGCTGCTCAGGCACAGCCTCAGAAAAGAGCAAGACCAGGGCCTGAGCCTCAGCTTTTGAGCGGGCAGAACTCTAACCATTAGTGCAGTGAAAGCTGATCCGCTTCCCATGGTTTTCTACTTAAGTCTGCCAAACTCCTAGGAGGCCAATTCATTCCTTCAGTCTGGGACTGGAGTATGTTACGATCAGTTGTAACATCTGCTCATAATCAAACATGGAAGTTTGCGAATGTTCTTCTAAGTTTGAGCTGAATCAAGATTAAACTGATAAACCTTCAGTCTCAGTTGCATCCCAGAATGCTTTCTCGAGTTTATTTACCTCTCCAGCTCATATAGATCGTGCGCCATTTCTGTGCCAGGCCCCAACTGCGCTATGCAAAATGGACACAGGCCTTACCCCAGCTCCCTGACGATACTCCAGTTATCATTCAGTAAATCTGGAATTAAAAACTGTTCTGAGTGCTGTGAGCACAGGAGGCAATGAAGAGAGTACACTAGAAGGTACGGAACCTGGAGGTAAAAGGAAGCAGAGTACATCCAAGGGACAGAAAGAAGCCAGGGCTGCTGGTTTTCCAAGGGTGGAGAGAATGATACTTGTTGAAGTTGGAAAAGTAGCAGAGGCCAAATCAAGCCAAATTACAGGTGTGGAGTTCCAAGCAGAAGAGCTGCCTACTAAGATGGGCACTTTGAGAGATCACTCTGGCTGCCATAAGGAGAGGGGTCTGGGAATCTGCCCTAGAGAATGGAAGGGAAATGTATGCAACTCTCCAGGAGTCCCCGGAAGGATGAGATGAAAGTGAACGGGGGGCATGATCTGTACTCTGTGGATGGGTACACCTTTCCCATCTCCTGAGTCCCCACGTCCACCTCCTGGAGTCCGTTGGCCGGTATTGATATGACTGGGAAGCTGGAGTGTGGAACACACGGTGCGTGATCAGGGCGCAGGAATTGGAGATCGGGAAGGTAGAAAGCCCAAAGTTCAGCAGGAAACCAGATGAATCAAGAAACTTCAAACAAGTCTTTTGACCCTTCTTTTCCTCAGTTTTCTTATCCCTAAAATTGGGAGTAAGAATCCAGCACCAGTGGTTTGCTGTGAGGATTAAATGAGAAAATATTCATATGCAACCAGCACCACATGGGTGCGTTACAACAAAGAACATACTACACCATAAATACATGGGAGTTCTGTTCGTGGTTATAATACACAGCGGCCTCCCGACAGAGCCTAGTTTTCAGGTAGCCCAGAAGACTTGAAGTTCTTTGGCGTCCCCTCATCTGAACTGCCCACGGAACTTCTTGTTGCTTGAAAAGATTCTTCACATCGGACGTGAGACAATTAGAGAAGGGTTTTTAGTTTTGGGGGTTGACTTGATTTGTTTGCCCTTCCGACCCCACATCATGCTCTCTAATCTCCTGGGCTATACCTTTCTGACTATTTCTCAGGGAGAAAAGGCTGATCTTATCTATATCCTGTTACCTTGCATTTTTTTGTTTGCTCGATTTTGTTTTCATGGTAATTGGTTTTTGTTTGTTCATTTTATTTACTTATTTAATTATTTATTTAATACACATCCATTAAGAAAAATTTGGCATGGTAGTTAAGAATGCAGGCTTTCTTTTTATTTGCATTGGCCAGATAGGAGTCCTGGGGTTTTGTTGCTGTTGTTGTTGTTGTTGTTGTTGTTGTTGTTGTTTAAGGTTTTATTTATTTGAGAGCGAGCCTGAGAGGGGGAAGGGTCAGAGGGAAAAACGGACTCCCTGCTGAGCAAGGAGCCAGATGCAGGACTCGATCCTGAAACTCCAGGATGATGACCTGAGCTGAAGGCAGTCGCTTAGCCAACTTTACCAGACTAGCTGTGTAACTTGAGGCGAGTTACTTCGCCTTACTAAATCTCCGTTTTCTCATCTGCAAAATAGGTGTAGAGGTGCTGCACCGTAGGATTGTTGGGAGGATTAATTGTTGTAATATCTTTAAAGATTCTAGATCAATAGCAAGGACTCAGTAAATGGTACCTTCTGCTGTGACTCCTCCCGCCGCCCTTCACTGACTGTCTTCTAGCTGCACTGGGATCCTTTCTGGTTCTCCAGTACACTGAGCTCAGGGTCTTTGCACTTGCTGTGCTCACTTCCCCGCGTGACCTATCCTTAACTCTTTATATAGCTGCCTCCTTTTCTTCAGATTTAGCTCAAATATTGCCTCTCAGAGAGGCCTTCCCTGGCCACTTCATCTAAAGTAACACCCCACCACCACCCCCGCCCCACCCCCATCCCCCCACCTGGGTGGCTCATCAGTTAAGCATCTGCCTTCAGCTCAGGTCCTGATCCCGTCCTGGGATTAAGTGTGCTCAGCGGGGAATCTGGTTCTCTGCCTCCCTCTGCACCTTTTCCCGCCTCCGGGCCCCACCCCCACCCCTCCACCCCCGCCTCACGCTTCCTCTCTCTCACTCTCTCTCTCTCAAATAAATGAAATCTTTTTTAAAATAAAGTAAGGATGCCGGGATGGCTCAGTTGGTTAAGTGTCTGCCTTTAGCTCAGGTCATGACCCCAGGGTCCTGGATCCTGGGATGGAGCCCCTCCTTGGGCTCCTTGCTCAGCAGGGAGCCTGCTTCTCTGCCCCTGCCTGCTGCTCCCCTGCTTGTGCGCTCACTCGCTCTCTCTAACATAAATAAATAAAAATAAAATATTTTTTAAAAAAATAAAGTAGCTCCTCATTCTCACTCTTTTCCCCGCCTCCAGTTAATCTCTATCACCTTGTTGATTTCTACCCCTGACTTCAATCGGAAAATATTAATAGTACATGCATTTATTTTGTCTCCTTTATACCCCCACCTCTGCTAAAAGCTTGAGCTTTACGAGAGCTGAGGCCTAACCTTGTTCACTACAGTTTGCCCTGCCCTAGAATAGGACTCTTAACATGGGGGACGCTGAGTGTGTGCCCAATGATTGTGTGCATCAGTGAAGGAGGAAGCGAAGGAGCAAATGGCAAATGAACAAGCAGGGCTCCTGCTCTCCTAAAACCTACAGCTTGGTTAGGCAGGCAGGTATGAATTACGTTACCGCAAAACATGCACATAATTTCACATGGAGACTTGTGCACTCTTCACTGCAACGTTTGGAGGAGGTTTACGAGTCTAGTATTGGACTTAGCAAACTTGGAACCTCCATGCCTAGACACCAGGCAGACCGTTGTATAAATCTGGAGCTCAACGGAGAGGCCACAGCTGAAGAGAAGAAAAATCATAGGGTCAACATGGTGTGTCAACTATACTCAGATTTTTTTTTAAGATTTTATTTATTTGACATAGAGACATCACAAGCAGGCAGAGAGGCAGGCAGAGAGAGGGGGGAGCAGGCTCCCTGCTGAGCAGAGAGCCCGATGCAGGGATGCAGGGCTCGATCCCAGGACCCTGATACCATGACCTGAGCTAAAGGCAGAGGGTTAACCCTCTGAGCTACCCAGGCGCCCCTGAACTCAGTTTTTTTTAAAATTACGGTATCATCCATGCATAGATACTAACTGAAGCTGTGAGCGTGATGAGAGCAGATAGAATACCAAATGGAAGAAGACAGAATGAACCACACTGAGGAAGATGAGCCAGCAAAGAAGGCTAAGAGAGAGTGGCCAGACAAGTAGGAGGAAAACCAGGGAAGTGTGGCCACAGGAGCCAGTAGGAGAGAGTTTCCAGAAGAGGGGAGTGCTCATGCTCATCGAATGCCAGGCACGTTCTCTAGTGAGAGAACACAATGCTTCCCGTAACATGCAGGGCCCTGCCTGCCTCATTCACGCTCCTCGTTCACGCCTCTCTCCTCTGCCCACTCTTTGCCAGGCTGTCTTTTTCTTCAACAGGCCAAGTCTGTTCCCACTTTGGGGCTTTTGCCCTCCTCCCTACTGCTGACACACCTCTCAGCTCTTCTCCTTCTCCCCAACCCAGCCCAGAAAGCTGCCTGCTCAGCACAGACTCCCCTGACTGCCTACTTAAAGCAGCCCTCCCCTCTCTAGTTCTGTCACATCTGCCTGGGGGTTTTTCTCCGTACCATTTATCACAATCTGAAATTACCTTGTATATATGTTTGTTTATTTGCTTATTATCCAGATCGCCCGCAGAGTAGAAGCTCCACAAGAGCAGGGACTTTGCATATGCTGCTTACTACTATGTCCCCAGCATGTCTACACTGAGAGCTCAGAATTTATTAAAATGAAAAGCAGCAGCTTGTTGAAGAATATGTATTATGTTAATACATTTAGTTAGGAAAAATAATATATAGTATATATTTACAAAGAAAAAAGTAATGAAGAATTTACACTGAAATATTAACAGTAGGGGCACCTGGGTGGCTCTGTTCGTTGAGCATCTACCTTCCGCTCAAGTCAGCTTCCTGATGATTTTTTTGCATTCTGCTTCTCCCTCTCACACTCCCCCTGCTTGTGTTCCCTCTCTCACTGTCTCTTTCTCTCTGTCAAATAAATAAATAAAATCTTTAAAAAGAAAAAGGAAAGAAGTATTAACAGTAGTCTGTAGATACAGAGATTTCAGGTTTGGCATGGGGATTTTTTGTATAGTTTCATCTTTAATTTTTCAACAATGATCATTAATTATAGTTGACTCAAACAAAATTAGGCAGGAGTGATGGGCACCAACTTCCTGCAGTGTAAAATATACAAATACACATACATCCTTCCTTTTTCTTTTTTCTTTCTTTTTTTTTTCTTTTTTTTTTTTTAAGATTTTATTTATTTGACAGAGAGAGAGAGATCACAAGTAGGCAGAGAGGCAGGCAGAGAGAGAGAAAGGAGGAAGCAGGCTCCCTGCGGAGCAGAGAACCCGACGCGGGGCTCGATCCCAGAACCCTGGGATCATGACCTGAGCCGAAGACAGAGGCTTTAACCCACTGAGCCACCCAGGCGCCCCTTTTTTTTTTTTCTTTTTTAAGTAATCTCTGCACCCAACGTGGGGCTCAGACTCATGACCCCAAGATCAAGAGTCGCATGCTCTAGCAGCTGAGCCAGCCAGGCACCCCCACATATAAACTTTCGACTCCAAAAACTAGCAGCTTATGTTGACCAGAACTACCTTACCCATAACATCAACAGCTGATTAACACATATTTTGTATGTCATATGATTTATAGATTGTATACTTGCAATAAAATAAGCTAGAGAAAAGAAAATGTTACTAAGAAAACTGTAAGAAAGAGGAAATACATTTGCAGTACTGTACTGTTTTTATGGAAAAAAAACTGTGTAAGTCAGCCTGTGCAGGGTCAAGCGTCAACTGAAGTTTTTAGAAAGAAGGTAGGTATCTATGTATATGCATCTCTCAAGATGCTTTTGTACTGATCATGAAAACATTTCAACTCAATCTGGAGTTTTATCCCAGCTGTTACCCACCACAATAGTGACTGTTAACACTTGGTCTTTTCTTTTCAGGCTAAACTACTGTTTTCTGATGGAGAAAAAGTAATACCCAGATTGACCCATGAGCTTCCAGGGATAAAGGTCAGAATTGCTAGGTCTGGGATGTTGCAGGGGGAAAGCGATGAGGCTGGGAGGCAGGTGAACTCTCTGGGCCCAGGGAGCTTCCACATACAACGCACTTGTACAACGAGCTCCAAACGGCTTCATGCTGGGAGAGTTCAGGAGGCCCAGCCCAGGGAGGGGCCCGATGAGGTAGTGCAGGGCTTTGCCTTCAGCAGCCCCTGAACCTGCCGATCCCAGGCATTGGCTTGCCACTGACCCCTCCTTTCCATTTTCCTCCAGCGCGGCCGACAGACAGAAGAGGAATGTGCCCATCGAGGAAGCCCTGTTCCCAAAAAGGTAACTCATCTCCATGTTTTCTGGCTGGGAAAAGACCCTACGACTCCAGAAGATAGAGGGCTTCCTCCATGCATCATGGGGGCCTTTCTAGCATGAGAAGCAGGACCCCTGGAGACTGTTAACTCTCCCTGTTCGCTCTCAAGCATCATTTGGTCTCTTTGGAAAACCAACTCCACCAAGTGACCCTCGGCCTGCCAGTGGCGTGGGGTGGGGCTTCCCACAGGGTCAGGCCTCTGACAGCTGTTCTTTCTGGCAGAGGAAGGGACGGCCTCCTGGACACATGCTGTCAAACGACCGGGCAGCCGCTGGCCTGGTGTGAGTAGGGGCCGGCAGTGCCGGGAGAGTGGGGAGGGGGTGGGCCTGGAGGGAGAGAGGCCAGAGATCCTCGCCTGCCAAAATCAGATCCCACTGTTTGAGTCACCGTGGGGGAGGGTTAGTCTGGTTTGAGGGCTGGGGAAAGAAGGCAGCAGGGAGGACATTGTTTTATCCTGCTTTTGCCCCAGAACGGTTCTGCCCAGCTTGATTAAAGACCAGAGCTGTTTTTATTGTGAGTACATACTGAAGGCTCATAACGTGTTGTAACTTCTCTAAATATCTTACATACTTTACCTTCGAACCCTTACAGCCACCCACTAGTGAAGGTATAGTTAATTTTGTAAATCAGGAAACAGACTCAGAATTTTTGTCCAAGGTCAGCCAATTAATAATGAGCAACATTGTACTACAAAGGTTTTGAAGCAACAGAATCTTTTTTTCAAATAAGACTTTACGTGGAAGTCTGATCGAGAAAGCCACATCAGTCTAGTTGGGAGCACCGGGGACTGTCTGAAACCACTGGCTTAGGGAGACAGAGCAGTAGAGCAGTGAGGCCGCCACACTGTGGCTTGGTCTCCCCCCCACCCCACCCCCCACCCCCGGCAGCTCCGTGGCTCCCAAACATGGGGGAGGGGCAGTTGCTGTTGTTCCCTCCTTTTCACAGAGAAGGAAAGGACGGCTCAGAGAGCTACCTGGACCTGCCCTCATGGCTAGGTAGTCTCAGAGCCAGGCCTAGAATGCCTTTTTACCTTTGTACCTCCTCAGTGGGTAACCAGGAGGAAAGACCACCAGGGCCAAAGTGAGAGT
This sequence comes from Lontra canadensis, assembly GCF_010015895.1. Lineage (NCBI taxonomy): Eukaryota > Metazoa > Chordata > Mammalia > Carnivora > Mustelidae > Lontra > Lontra canadensis. Next base: position 1,732,316 of record NW_022631099.1, on the reverse strand, counting down.
GTGTGAAGAACTCCTACCACCACCAGCAAGCTTTGTTCCAGTCCTAGGCGTCACCTCGGAGAATTTACCTTTCTTCTTTCCTTCCAATCAGATGGAAACCAAAATCCTGTGAACCGATTCGCCGAGAAGGCCCCAAGGTATGATTATGTGAGCGTGGCAGTGACCACTATCCCAGGGAGACCCAGTCAAGGTTCTGGACCCACCATGAGGGAAGGGGCTAGAGTGTGAGGGAGGTGCACACGCCATTCCAGAGCCATCCCACCTATTCCCCAACCTCCACCCTGTGGCCACACCCCCCTCTGGCCTCCCAGAAGGATCTTAAACAGGGGATTGGAACTAGGGGTGCTTAATATAAGACAGGCCCTGCACTAAATCTTTTGTATGTCATCTCATTTAATCTTTATAACAATCTTCTGAGATAGATTCTGTTACCCTTCTGTGGTGTAGTGTATTAAGTGTAGTTATCATATACACTTAATACCCTTGAACTTAATGAAGGCTCAGAGACCTGCTCAGAGTCACACAGATGCTAGATGTTCAAGCCAAGTGTCAAAGCCAAGGTCCATTGCCACCAGAGCCTATGGTCTTAACCATTAGCCTCTCTTGGCTCCAGAACAGTTGTTTGCAAGCTCTTTTAGCAGTAGAATGCTTTCTTCAAATAAAGCCACGAATGGAAGCCCAGTAAGGTAGGCGAAAGCTCCACTGGCCTGGCGGAGGCTGTGTCTGGTAGAAATGTTCCACCTCCTGTGTTACTGGCCCTCTCTGTTCTCACACCAGTGACCGTGCCTTTCATCTTCAACTCTGCTCCCTTCGAGCTAATAATCCTGCATTTCCATGATCTTTGTGTTCCTCTCCGGACATCCCTTCTCCCTCTCATGAGTCCTTCTTCCTCAGCCGTGAGCCTTGTACGTGGGCATCCCTCAGAGTCGTCTCGCTGGCCCACTCTTGCACGTCAAGTTCCGTGAGTGCTCTCAAGCATTCACTCTCAGGATCTCAGGGACCAGTGTGTGCCGAGGTCACCATACCTCTTTGTCCCACATGTCTCTTTCTGGTTTAGAATTTATGTCTCCTGCTGTCTGCTAGACCTCCCTGCCTGGAGCTTCTGCAGCATTTCAGACTCAGCCTATCTAAAATTGCAGTCAGAATCTTTCCTCATAGACCTTCTTTGACATTCTCTACTTTAGTCATCTTTCCCTCTCCCCTCCTTCCCATCTGTGTCCCCTCGAGGCCTGGCTGATCCCATTTCCCACATAGATCCCAGTTCCTCTTCCCTCCTTGTCATTCTTACTGCCGTCTGAGCTCAGACCCTTCTCTTGTTTCAGAAATGCTTTAGTCCAGCAACCCCTAAACTGCTCCCTGCCTGTAGTCTTGCCACTTCGAACGCATCAGCCGTGTGTGGGCAAGTGAGCGGTCTTTAAATCAAATCTGGCTCTCCTTATTTAGAAACCTCAGTGACTCCCCGTGACCTACAGAATGAATAAAGTGCAGACCCCTAAAAGCAGCACACTTGAGACTCGGGAGGGCCAAAGCCTTTTGCTTTTTCTCTGTCCCCTGCCAAGGGCTGAAGGAAGGGATCCAGCCTGTTGCTGAGAGGCACCGCGTCCCTCCCCTAAATGAGGCTGCGAAGGAACCAGCCAGCTCTCACCTCCTCCTGGTAGTTTTCCTTTCTCACCCCAGTTTATTTTTTGTGTCTCCTCTAGCTCGTATCTCTGAAGCCATTTATTGAACTGTCATGTGCCACCCGATCCTCTAGTAAAAACAAAAACAGACTTTCCCTTTCAGAGGAGTGGCGGGGAGGAAGCACATCCGGGCCTCTAGCCCCTCTCTGCTTCTCCCTCCTACCTCATTTGTTGCCTCTCCCTAATCTGTGCTCTCTCTCCTTTTACTACACAGAACCCCTCGTGGTCTCTCCAGCCTGCCAAGCCCGCTCTCGCTTCCTACCATTCATACTGTACCGCCCTTTCTTCCTCCCCTCGGCCCTTCCAGAATTAACCTGGGAATTAAACTCTGCAAGAGAGCCTTCCTGTTGCCCTCCCCCGTGGCATCCCTCACACCCAGCATCTGTATCCCTGCCTGTCTCATGCTGGTTTAATTATCTATACATAATGTCTGTGGCCCCCAGAGAGCAGAGACTATCTTACTCATCTCTTTATCCCCAATATCTAGCCCATCATATTGTCAATACTTGGTTTCTTGATTCAGCTGTTCAGAATAGTGGACGAAGATGGTGATAGGAGAAGAGCATTTCCATCCTGCCCACCAGGTAAACCTCACCTCACCAGCCTCTCTATCTTTTGCATAGTGGGACCCAGCCCGGCTGAATGAATCTACCACCTTCGTGTTGGGATCTCGAGCCAACAAGTAAGTTCGAGAGCTTTGGTGCTGAGGGGGAGGGGCAGCTTGGGGGCCTACCCCTAGGACTGCAGAGGCTGGAATCCTTACACTCCTCTGTCCCTTTTCAGGGCCCTGGGGATGGGGGGCACGAGAGGAAGAATCTACATCAAACACCCGCACCTCTTTAAGGTAGGCGAGTGCAGGGGGTGAGGCGGGCCACCGCAGTGCACGCTGGGAGCTCTGGACCGCACACAGAAGCTTGGAACAGACACTGATCTGGGAGTCAGAGTTTCTGCGCTCTAGTTACCCCTCTGCCCTTAACCTTTACCTTTTGGAATTTACTAAACATTCTGCCCCTCAGTAACAGCTACTTTTCTTGTATGCTTATTGCAGAGCAGACAGGGTTCAGGCGCTGCACTTACTTATCTCCGGGAGCTATTCTTTAAAACGGAGATGGCTATCATTGTTTCGCAATACATAAAAAAAATAAAAACAGAGGTAAAGAAAGGCTAAGTGACTGGCCCAAAGTTACTTAGCCGGTAAGGGGTAAGTCACATGTGAGTAGGATTCCAGTCTGGGTCTGTCTTCCCCAAAGCCTGAGCTCTTAACCATTACCTTATTCAATTGTATGTGTAAAATAAAGAGAGTGGAGCACGGGCGCATTTCTAACCCTTTTCAGAGAGAGGTCCTTAGGTCTGTCCTTTTTAAGAAAATAATGGGGGGCAGGATAGCAATCACCCCTTAAATGAATTTGTGTTTTTTCCATCACAAAAATATCCAAATATATTAGAAAAATAGTAGTGCGTGTGTGTTCAAGATGTGTTTTTGCACCCATACATAAGGCTTGGGGTCCCAGAATTATGGCTCTGTCTACTACATTCTGTGCAAGTTCAGGTTCTTTGAAGGGTGGACCTGCTGCTGCTTTTTCAGTCTTATATCCTGAGAGCCTCAGCACCTAGACGGTGTGGCCTACCTGCTACTTCATTTTCCTTTCAGCATCTTCACTCCTGCTGTTCCCTCTGATGACCTTCCTCCCGTCCGGGCTTAGATCTCTGCCTGACTCTTCTGTAGATCCACCTCTTCCAAAACCCTCTTGCATTATCCCCCAAGTGTATGTGCTCCGGCACCTCCTTGGAACTCCAGTAGCCCGATGGTTGGAAGTGTGGCTTCAGCCCTGTTTCCACTGCTTGGTAGCTGTGTGACCTTGGTCAAGTGGCTTCACATTTCTCTCTTTCTTTTCTTTTTTTTTTTTTTTAAGATTTTATTTTTTTATTTGACAGACAGAGATCAAAAGTAGGCAGAGAGGCAGGCAGAGAGAGATGGGGGAAGCAGGCTTCCTGCCGAGCAGAGAGCCCGACACGGGGCTCGATCCCAGGACCCTGGGATTATGACCTGAGCCGAAGGCAGAGGCTTTAACCCACTGAGCCACCCAGGTGCCCCTTAATTTTTTTTTTAAGATTTTGTTGATCTATTTGACAGACAGAGATCACAAATAGGCAGAGAGGCAGGCAGAGCGGGAGGAAGCAGGCTCCCCACTGAGTAGAGAGTCTGATGTGGGGCTCAAACCCAGGACCCTGAGATCATGACCTGAGCTGAAGGCAGAGGCTTAACCCACTGAGCTACCCAGGCACCCCCCCATTTCTTTTTCTTTCTTTCTTTTTTTAATTCAGTTTAGTTACCGTATGGTGTATTAGTAGTTTCAGAGGGAGAATTTAGTGATTAATCAGTTGCATGTAACACCCAATTCTCTTTCCATCAAGTGCCCTCCTTAAGGCCCGTCACCCCTCCCCTCCAGCAACACTGTTTCCTAGAGTTAAGAGCCTCTTAAGGTTTGCCTTCCTTTCTGTTCTGTTATTTTATTTTTCCTTCCCATTTCTGAGCCTGTTTTGTTATCTGTAGAAAGATACAATCCAACCTTGTAGGGTTGGTAGAAAAAGGGGAGAGTGCAGGAAAGCTCCCAGGGCGCCGCTGACACATGGCAAGGCTCCGTAAATGTTCGTGATTACCGGCACACATTCCCAATTCTTCCATCTACCGTTTGTAATGAACTGCCAACCCGCATTCGTTACCAGTGGGGACGATCTCTCACTGTAATCTTTCGAGTCTAAGAAGTGGAAGGAAGGGGGCACGTGGGTGGTTCAGTTGGTTAAGTAACTGCCTTGGGCTCCAGTGATGATCCTGGAGTCCCAGGATCGAGTCCCACATCCAGCTCCCTGCTCGGCAGGGAGTCTGCTTCTCCTTCTGATGTCTCCCCTCTCACGCTTTCTCATTCTCTCTCTCTCTCTCGAATAAATAAATAAAATCTTTTTAAAAAAAATTAAAAAAAAATTTTTTTAATTTTAAAAAATTTTAAAAATGTTTTTAGTTGTTTTACTTTTCATTCTCTGTTAGTGACGACAGGCATCTTTTCATTCATTTAGCTTCCATTTGTACTTCTTCTGTAAACTGCCTCTTGTATCTTTTGCCCATTTTTCTGTCCTCCTGAAGGCATTATTCAAATTTTTCTTTTCCTTTTTAGATTTTTTTATTATAGAAATAATATATAAACCCATTCTTATTACAAAAAGACCCAATATGCAGAAGCTACTAGGGAGCAAACCACCAGGTTCCCCTTGAGCCTTGACTCAGAGTCTCCTCCCCTTGAGGCCAGCAGCAGCATCCTCCAGGCTCTCCCTGTGCACACACGTGGGTGGGGGTGTGTCCTTCAGTGATATTTTATGTTATTGACTGTACACATCAATAGCAATAATACATGTATGACTACATATTGTTCTCTGATCTTATTTTTTTCACCCAAAAATGCATTCATTCTTCGGACACGTATTTATAGAGTGCTAAACATTCTCAAAGTGCTAGAGATACAACAGTGAACAAAATGGACACACGAAACTCCTTACCCTCGAAAAGCTAACGTTAGTACAAGGCCAGGTATAGCTTGTGGGCCAGATCCAGCCAGGAGCCTGTTTCTGTCCAACTCGAGTTTTTTATATTTTTAAAGGGTGATCTAAAAAAATAGAAATGGGGGTTCCTGGCTGGCTCAGTCATTGGAGCATGTGACTCTTGATCTTGGTTGGGGTTGTAAGTTCAAGGCCCAAGTTGGGTGTAGAGGTTACTTAAAAATAAAATCTCTAAAAACAGTTAAAAAAATAAAAATGAAGGACGTGTGACAAAGATGTATGTGGCCAGCAAAGCCCAAAATATTTACTAGCTGGCCCTTTACAGAAACGGTGGGTTGACCACCTTCAATCTGTGGATAATGTCTTAAAAGATTTGTCCATGTTATTAAATTAAGTCTCCCTCATTTTATTTTTAACAGCTGTGTAGAATTCATAGAATAGATATTCCATAATTTATTTCATTACTCCCCTGTAGTGGATATTTGTGTTTTTCCAACAGTTTTGCTATTACAAATGCTGCTATCCCAAACATCCCTTGTGTACATGTGTGGGGGATTCTGCAGGATAAACCCCTGGAAGTGGGACTGAAATTGGGTTAGAAAGTGCTTACTTTTAAATTTTTTATTAATATTTATATTACTTGGGAAGTGAAATAATTATTTACACTCAAAGGGTAGTAACCATACAGATTTCCCAGCTTTGTCCCTGTTTCAAATGTCCTACCTATTTTCTAAAACCTACCTTTATTGAGCACTTCCTGTGTGTCAGATACTGTCTTTACCACTTTTTTTTTAATGCATTTTTTAAAGAGTTTTTATTTATTTATTTGACAGAGATCACAAGTAGACAGAGCAGCAGGCAGAGAGAGAGGGAGGAGCAGGCTCCCCGCTGAGCAGAAAGCCCGATGTGGGGCTCGATCCCAGGACCCTGGGATCATGACCCGAGCCGAAGGCAGAGGCTTTAACCCACTGAGCCACCCAGGCGCCCCTCTCTTTACCACTTTTTATGCATGATCTCATTTATCCTTGACAAGCTCCAGTATTAATACTGTTGGTTTCACAGATGAAGAAACTGAGTCTCAAGGAAATTTCTGCCCAGGTTGACACCATCTACTAAGAGGCAGGGACCAGAATATAAACCTAATTCCAAAATGAACTTCTTACCCACAGTGCTGTTCTGCCTCCCGCAGAGCATGACCTGTCCTGAGTTTTGTTTCAGAAAATATGGTTATCATAACATTTCACACATGTGGCAAACTACCTCAGGTCATTTTTTGAAAAAGGGTAGAACTCTGGAATAATAGTCACCGGTCTGACCAGTTGCCAGAGTGCTGTGCTTTGAGAATGGAAGGGGTAGGAAACTTGCTAAATCTCTGGTATTTGGGTCCTGTCCCCTGGCCTCCTGGGCTCAGCTCCGCTCGCTGTGAAGAGCTTGGCGAGCCCTCTGCATTCACCGGGCTGGGACAAGGTCTTGCTGAGAGTTGCTCTGGGACCAAATGAGGATCCTCCCACTAGGCTTAACATCTGCGACTTCATCCCTTGCAGTACGCAGCCGACCCCCAGGACAAGCACTGGCTGGCCGAGCAGCATCACATGAGGGCAACAGGGGGGAAGATGGTAAGCACTCTTCACACATGCCCTGTCAGAGACCTACCCAGCCCAGGAGCCATGGGTCCCGCTGTTGGTGGCAGCTTTCTTCCATGTCTGAGACTCCCTGAGCCTGATGAATGTGGAAAGGGAGACTTGTCAGAGTGGAGAGGACCCTTCCCACTGAAGACTGGACTTACTCTGTGGATTCCCTTCCCACTCACCACTCCCTCACTCCCTCCAACATCATCCCTCATATTCAGATTCTATTAGCTGTGCATCAGAATGGCAGGTGTCCGACACCTCGTGTGCCCATTGACAGATGCTTCTCACGGATCACCACCTTTGCCACTAGACACAGCTGTAGGCTCTTCCCCCCCAACACAGTGCTCCAGGGAGCACCTCCTGTCTGCAGGAGTTAGCACATGTGGTGATATCTGTTTGCCACACCTAGCACCCCCTTCCAGAATCACCTCTGCTTAAAAAGTTCTTAGCTCATCAAGCAAAGATCTTGGGAAAGCCATGGTTGCAGGTGTTCTGAAACGAGCAGGGCTTTGTTGTCATATGCGGTGTGCCCCACCTGAGGACTCAGTCCTAACATGGGACTGCTCCTGTTAGAATTCAGGGGCCTTGCAGACAGTGTGCCATCTCCTTCCTGGCAAGGAAACTATCTTCTGTTTTACTACTGGGCTTACTCCTATACCCCGTTTCAGAAGACTTCAGGGAGCTTACCACTGATGGGTAAAATGCAACATATGTAAATAAGAAATAGATGGGGAAAAGGAAAAATGGGATCTAATGTTAAGCCATGAGCAAAAGTAGCTTTAAAGGGGGTGTTTTTTTTTAATAGCTGACTTAGGAAACCAGCACACTTTTGTGCATTTTTGCAAATTTAACTCTAGGCCTTCTCAAGGACATCTCATTGGTTACAGAGTTCCCAGTGCTCATAAGATGACAGATTACTCCAGGGACACACAGTCCTGACCCTAAGACTAGAAAGAACTGTCTCCCACGGGAGATTTTCCCACAGCCTCTATGTGGTAAGCACATGAGAGGGCTCCCTCCCGCTGCAGCCATGGCACTGTGCCACAGCCATGCTGCAGCAGGCCGCTGGTAGGAGACAGCCGCACAGCTTCTCACGTTTGCCCTTTTGCCACGAAGTTCAAAACCAAATCATCTCACTTCCATACTTAACATACAGCTTCCTCCTCCTGATTCCGTTTCCATGTGTGTTTTGCTAGCTCTCTTGCCATTTCATGTTAAACCACCTCAGAGTCCTTTTTTTTTTTTTATTTTTTTATTTAAGAGGAGGAGGAGGCTGTAAGGAAGTCGCCCATCCCAGCTCCCTTACCCATCAAGTTTCTGTTTGAAAGGTTGTCTCAGGGAGCTATTCTCCAGTCTCTCCCTACTCACTCCCCCCTCAACTGTAAATGAGGCCCCTCTCCCTTCCAGCCCTTACATTAAGCACATGTTTAATAAAGTGATATTGAATTGAAATGAATCAGAGGCAATGATCACTCTCCTTTGCTCTTGCCTTAGGCTTACCTCCTCATCGAGGAGGACATCCGGGACCTCGCGGCCAGTGATGACTACAGGTGAAACCGGTCATCGGTACCCTGCCCCACCCCCCGCAGTAGCCCCTTGGGATGCGCTTGGGCCTCCACCCACCCTTGCTTCAACTCTCCTCCTCGATGTCTATTCCAGAGGATGCCTGGACCTGAAGTTGGAGGAGTTGAAATCCTTTGTGCTCCCCTCCTGGATGGTTGAGAAGATGCGGAAGTACATGGAGACACTACGGACAGAGAACGAGCATCGTGCTGCTGAAGCACCTCCACAGACCTGACCGAAGCCAGGTCCCCTGGCTGCTCTTGGCAGCCCTCTTCCAAGACCCTGTCACCCACACGGCTGAGGCCACTGCTGGGACTGCTCCTGGATGGATCTCAGCGGCATTAAGCTGTGCCTGGGCTAGTCTGTAGTGACTCACTACAGAGCACCCCCACACTGGCACATGGTTCTATATTTCTAAAGTTATTGGGTTAAGAAGCAATTAAACAGTTTGTAATAAACAGACAGTGAGCTAGCTGTGTGGTCTGTTGTAGGGGCTGACAAATGCCAAGCAATCTAGAAGTGGGTGTAGGAAAAAAGGACCAGGTACCCTCCTCCATCGCAGGCAGTAAGGTCCCACTGACCGGTGCAGATCTGCTTTAGGAGACAAAGCTGGGAACACCGTGTACCCTGCAAACCTTCCCTGTTTCTTATTTCTCCATCCTCTAAGGTGTGGAAGTGGTAGAAAGTGTTGGGTGGCACTGTGGGGGTTGATGACAGACCAGAAGAAAAATGCGGAGAGGCTTTTATTACGCCCGTTTTACTCGTCCGTGTCCGAGGTCACAAAGCAAACCGCTGGAGAGGCCGAGCAGGAGCCTGTTTGTTTCCAGCAGTGTCCTGCTTTGGCCATCGTTCCCCTCCCGTGAATTTTCAGACACAGGTCCCAGGAGGTGTGCGGGACATTAAAACTAGTGGAGGAGCAGGAGTTTCCGGGATGAGGGAAAGGTGCTGATGTCATCAGACCTGAGCCCTCCCTTCCCCTTGGAGCAGGGATCCCGGGGCGCAGCCGGGAGTTCCCTCCTGTAGCCAGGTCTGGAACCCGAAAGGGTTCATCCCACGTGGACTTTCTCTTGGCCCTTTAATGGTCGGCGTTTTCCAAAGGCCAGCAATCCGCTGCAGATTCGTTAGTTAATGACAGCCTCTTCTGCCAATCGCCCGCCCAATGCTGGTGCGCTGGGGGGTGGGTGCAGCAGTTGCGCGGTGACAGCGCACTCTGGCGCGCCCCATTGGCTGGATCAAACGCAAGCGAGCCGCTGATTGGCCGGTGCTGCTGGAGGGTTACAATTCAAACGCGGGCGGGCGGACCCCGGGCCCTGCAGTTGCAGTCGTGCTCTCCGAGTTCCTGTCTCACTCCTCGCGCCGCCCGGATGGCCTCCCAGAACCGCGACCCAGCTGCCGCCAGCGTCGCCGCCGCCCGCAAAGGAGCCGAGCCCAGCGGGGGCGCCGCCCGTGGCCCCGTGGGCAAGAGGTAGAGTGTGAAGTGCCGGACCGGGCACGGCCTGGGCCTCGGCGTCTGGAGCTCGGACTTCCGGGCCCCCACCTCCTCCTGGGGTGGGTAGATGTGCAGGGACGGGAGGGCACGCAGGGAGCTCGGGTTGCCCTTAGAGGGCCCCCGGAAGGAGGACAAAAGGGGGAGGCACGCTGCCATGATCCTCCGCGGGTGAGTCAAGATGAAAGTGTGCCTGGGACCCTCGGTGGTCCGGCGAGGTGGGGGCGAGTGGAGACGGAAGTGGGGAGAAACTGGGATCCGGCACCCGGAGAGAGACGTCAGAGAAGCCGAGGGGCTTAAGAACAAGGCAGAACCGTCCTGCCTGAGCCTGGTAGCTCACCCAATTAGGAAGGGTGAGGACTCGCTAGGACTCTCCGGTGGAAATGGGGGTGAGTGTGCCCCAGCTGAGTCTGGCCTCGGGGCAGGGGAAGCCTCCATGACAGCTCCTCCAGAGTCATTGGGGTGAGGGAAGAAGCGCCGTGGGGAGCCTGGGCCGTCCACACTCCCAGGTGACTCCCAACGCTTACGTTGCAGGCTACAGCAGGAGCTGATGACCCTTATGGTGAGTGACTCCTGCCTGGACGCCAAAGCCAACTGATCCACCCTCCACCTCCCACTCGCTTATCAGCACTGGGGACAAAATGATGACTCCGCTTTCCTGTCTTCTGGGAAGAAGTTAATAGACCCCACCTGCACCTTTCTTTCCAGGAGTGTCTACTCCAGGTCCCACCCACCATCACCATGAAGTTCTCTCTAAAATACAGTTCCCTGAAGCCATGCAAGGCCTTCTGTCTACATTGCCTGGCCCTACTTTCCTGCCCTGAGATTTACCCACACCCAACTCTGCCCTTACAATTCCTAGGAAATACACCTGTCATACTTTCAAGTAATTTTCCCTAGATGATCTTGTCTACTTTAACCCTGAATATCCCACTTGTGTCTTTCAATGCTGATAATTGTATCTCTCCCTAGTCCGTGAGTCGTCTTTAGGCTTTGTATATAACCAGCACTAACTAGCATGTCGAACTGAATTCCCAGCATCCAACAAGATTGGGGGGTACAGAGCTGCCTTCTGTTGCTCTGCATAACCCTTCCCTCCTTAACACACCCAGTACTCCTCCCCAAAGGGCAGGTTCCACCCCAAGAATTGAATCACTTCCTCAAAAAAAGCCTATAGATTTGATCCAAATTTTGGATCAAGATTTGATGAGCTTAAGGGGGAGGATTTCACCCACTGATCCCCAAAAGTGTACTCTGCAGCCCAGCAGATGTTGTTTCTTCCCCAGATGTCCGGTGACAAAGGGATTTCTGCCTTCCCTGAATCAGACAACCTTTTCAAATGGGTGGGGACCATCCACGGAGCAGCTGGCACAGTAAGTGTAGGGTCGAGGTAGGTGAGTGTGAGTTTGCTGGGTCTGGGGAGAGGCTGGAGGTAAAAACCAAGTGCAGGTCAGCTTCAAGCCTGGCAGGACACTTCCTTGCTCTGTTCTTGTGCTCTCAGACTGTGGCCTCTATACAGTAAGAGGTTGGGTTTAAAGCAGAACTTTCCATCTTAGATGCCTGTGGGAGGCCAGACAGAAAGGAGTATGGAGCGTACCTGAGGACGTTGGCCAATGGAAAGGCACAGGTCTCAAGATGGCAGCTTTCCATTGCTGCACGTCTGGTTTAAGATGAGTCAGAAGGAAAAAAAAAAAAAGATGAGTCAGAAGGGGCTCCTGGGTGGCTCAGTCGGTTAAGCCTCTGCTTTCGGCTCGTGTCATGATCCCAGGGTCCTGGGATCGAGCCTGGCATCAGGCTCTCTGCTCAGTGGAGAGCCTGCTTCTCCCTCTCCCTCTGCCTGCAGCTCTGCCTACTTACTTGTGCTCTATCTCTCTGTCAAATAAATAAATAAAATCTTTAAAAAAAAAAAAAAAAAAAGAGTCAAATCCAGGGGCACGTGGCTGGCTCCATCAGTGAATGTGCAACTCTTGATTTCAGGGTTGTACATTCAAGTCCCATGTTGGGCATAGAGATTACTTAAAAATGAAATCTTTCTAAAAAACAGAAATTCAGGTGTATGCCTTAAATATCCTAATTTTGACATGTCAGCAGCTAATGTTGTGCCTCACTAAAGCACAGGTAGTCCTCAGGATGCCAGTTTATACCACAGGGTCACTGAGGTCCCCCTGCCAGCTGGAGAGAAAGTACCAGAGCCGGTGTCTAACACTTTGTTTTTTGTCAAGTCCCAGACAAACTCAAAAGCCCTCGAACGGCCCTTACTGGGGCCTGGGTTGGTAGGTGAGGCTCAGGCTCACTCCCTAGCTCTGTTTCTCCAATGCCAGGTCTATGAAGACCTGCGGTATAAGCTCTCCTTGGAGTTCCCCAGTGGCTACCCCTACAATGCGCCCACAGTGAAGTTCCTCACACCCTGCTACCACCCCAACGTGGACACCCAGGGGAACATCTGCCTGGACATCCTGAAGGACAAGTGGTCAGCCTTGTATGATGTCAGGACCATCCTGCTGTCCATCCAGAGCCTGCTAGGAGGTGACTTCTGAGACCAGCCCCTCCCTGAGCCTGGGAACCCAGCCCCGGCCAGCCGCTTCTCCTACTGACGATTCTCTCTTTCCGTCCACCCACAGAACCAAACATTGATAGTCCTTTGAACACGCACGCTGCCGAGCTCTGGAAAAACCCCACAGGTGGGTCCTTCATCCTTCTTGGGCACCGGGTGATCCCTCCCCAACCTTCAAAGACTACCTCAAGCAGAAGGATGCTGGTGACTTGGGATTGTGTCCTGAGGACAGGGTCGGGGTGGGTGTCAGCCCAGATAACCAGTTCTGCCTCTGCCTCGGTGTTTCTGATTTGCCTGTTTGCCGTCAAATCAGAAAACTAACTTTCTACATTAATGTAGGTTGAAGGGCTTTGAAGTAGAAAGAAAACTTTGTGTAAATGACTTGCTCACTAAGACTCCCAGTCACCTCCCCAGCATCCCTGGGGTCGCTGAACCCATCCAGGAGAGCTGACAGGCAACCAACAGAAGGAGAATCCCCCCCCCCCCACGCCGCCAGCTCCCCAGACTTGTCCCACCTTTGTATCCTTGCCTGCCCCCTTGCCCACCGTAACCCTTGTCCTCACCACTCCCTTACACCTGCCTGTTCTCTTCCAGCCTTTAAGAAGTATCTGCAAGAAACCTACTCAAAGCAGGTCTCCAGCCAAGATCCCTGACTGTCCAGCGTCTCTCCTTGTGTTGTCTTTTTATTTTCTCCTTAGACAGTCTGTCTTTTTCTTCATTTCTATCTAGGACTGTGTATCTTAAGCTGTGGTGTCATTTTTGTTTTGTTTCTGTTTTTTAAATTAAGTCTCTGGTTGAGCCCTTGTGATGAATATATTAAATAAATACATTGGATTTTTTTTTTACAAGTTGCCTTGTTGTTACCCCAGGGATGGGAGCGCTCAGGGTCGGTGGAGTAGGATGCCAGCTCTCGCCCTGCTCCTCTCCCCAAGGCCTGGAGGCAGCTGACACGCTGAGCGGCTGAGCAAGGGGGTGATGAAGATTCCTTCCCTTGTGACCTTAGCTATTTTATGACTGCATCTGTCTCCTCTTCTAGAAGACGGTATTACAAAATGCCTTTCCATCTAGTTGTGATGTGCACTGGGAACAGCAGTGAATATTGGAGCTGTCCCAGCTGAGTTAGGAGGAGGCTGAACCAGACTTTGAAGCAAAAGAGCTATAGCTGTAGAAGGAGTATATGTGCACAGCAGGGGCTTGGGAGGTAAGGACCAGCCACTGTGCTCTGACGGGGTGTTCTGGTCCTAAAACAGAGAAGAAAAGCACTCAGGTCACCCTACAGCAGGCCCAGGGTCTGGGAGACCACCAGGGAACACCTCTTCCTGCCAGAGAGCCCAGGACAGCTTGACTCACCCCTTAGCCCCGCCCCCCCCCCCCCCCGCTCGCTGGATGGCCCCACACTCCCAGGGAGTACATTCACCTCATCACCGGTGAATCCTCCCGGCTGCTGTCCCCACTGGCCCAGGCCCCTGGCCCCGAGGCCCTCTTGACCCTGACCTGCCACAGACCTCAGCATTGAGCCCCTGAGAGGAAACTCCTGTGCCAACCAGTTGGGATCCCTGCAGGGGTGGGCAGGGGGAAAAGCAGGCTAGGGTGATGGCCCTGGTCCAGGTCCCACAAGATGTCCAGGATGGACCAATAACAACAGCCAGGTGCCCTCCAACACTGCCTGGGTCTCGCTCGGCCTCACCCAACCTACCCAGCTCTGCCAGCAGCTGGTTGTGCAGGCCTGGGGGAGGGGGAGGAGACAGTAGTGGAGGGCATCAGGAAGGTTCTCAGCATCCTCCTGCTCCTGCCAGCCCAGGCTTCTTTCCTGCCCCCATGAGCAGCGAGGGAGGCAGGCAGGTGAGAAGTGGTGTAAAATCCAGATGCGGATGTCCTCAGCCTGGGTCCTCTTACATGGAGCTGTTAGCTCTCCCCTATGGGTTTGGAGCAGGGCTGCCCAATCCAAGGTCCAGATAAATCTGCCAGGGGGCTACCTCAGATGCAAACTTAGATTCAGTCGGTCTGGCTGGGGCCTGAGGTCCTGCATTTCTCTCGAAGTTAAAGGTGTAGAGTGGTGTAGAGCGGTGTTCTCAAGGTGTGACCCTCCCACCTTTCACCTGGGACTTGGTAGAAATGCAGAGTCTTGGTCCCAACAAGCTCTCCAGGATTCTGATGCCCTCCCAACGTTGAAAAGCCCCAGCTAAAGGATGTCTAAGAACAGGGCCTGCCTTAGGACACCTCTCCATGTAGTCCTTGATCAAAGCGTTTGCCCCCTGCCCCCAGGATGGCCACATGCCCTTTCTCGTGTCAGCCCCAGGGGCTGACTGTAGTTCAGAACTAATCAGAGTGTTCCCTGGGATTAATTCCTGGGAGAAAGTAAAATTATTTTACTAATAGCGTTGCTAAAAAGAGGAAGGAGTCCGGGCAGTTGGTGCAGTCAGCTGCAGATGGAAGAAAGCCAAGCAGAGACAAGTAGCTAGGAGACACGGAGGTGACATTGAGATTGGCCTCCGGCTGGGAAGCCTTAGCATCCCAGTTGCAAGAGCCAGTAAAGCCCTTTAAAGTCTGTTTGCTTTAGGTTTTAGCACTTGGAACAAAAAGAAGCCCAGTACAGGAAGTATTCGAAGGTATCATTGTTCCCATACACGCCCTACAATTACTGAGTATCTACAAAGTAAAAGCCCAAAGCAGGGGGAAGGACTAGGTTCTGTCCTCAGAGGCTAAGCTTGGGCAACGAGGGCAGGCAGACTGGCACGTGAGTGGGGTAGAGTAAGTGCCCTACAGAGGGGTGGTGAAGAGCTCTGACCCAGCGGTCCGCACACCACCCCCATGTTACTTGCACACACTTAGACTTAACCTCTCTGTAAAATGCAAATATTACTAGCTACCTCAGAGGCTAGATGGGCCTTGGAATAGTGCCTGCCTCGTCAGGTAACAAACGTCGGCTGTTAGACTCACATGTTACAAAAGCTCACAGGTGGGGTACCTAATGCAGACCAGGGAGGTCAAGGAGGGCTGTCTGGAGAAGGAGATGGGGTATGAAGAAGTTCAGGGGTATGGAATACTGGCAAAGTAGCATGGTAGTCACGTCCCCTAGGGCTTGTGAGGCCTTCCAATTAAAGGCCTGTAATTAAAATGCATGGGCTTTACCTTGAGGCAGCTAATGAAACCTTGAGTAGGCAGGGATGTGATCAGATTTGGTTTCAGAAAGCTGCTTCTGGCTGCCACCTGGGGACTGAGTGGCAGGGAGATTAACTGCTGTTCTCAGCAACCTGGCGAACTGTGGCAGCAGCCCAAGTCACAACACCGAGTAGGCTCAGAGAGGAGGGAGAAAAGGGTAAGGGGATAGGAAGAAAGGAGCAGGGCAGAGTCAATTACAGGGGCGAGGAGGATCCGGAACTCCTGATTTGGACCCATCCCTCAGGGTGCCATCCCTGAGGTAAGTGAGTGCTGGGAGAACAGGATGGAAGGTAAGCGGGATTTCTCCGTGTAGGGCAGGACCAGTGCCAAGGACTCAGGGCAGGCAGGCAGAACTGTCAACAGGTAGATGGGGCCACAGTTAAGAGCCTTGCTCTTGTTCCCACCAAATGTTGGCATGCCTGGCTACGTCGCCTCACTCTGCCTTCATGTCCTCTGCTGTAAAATGGGGAGAACAGCATCCGACTGCCTCAAGGGTTGTGTGGACGAATGAGACCTGCCTGCAAGGCGTGGAGCCCAGCACACAGGAAGTAGTCCTAGTGATGACTGACCCCTGCTGGAGATACACACTGGGGAACGTGAATGGGTCAGAAAGGGGAGCTGAGAACACAAAGGACTTGCAGAGGGAGGACTGTGGCGATGAATAACAGGGTGGGCCAATGTTTCCAGGTGATAGTAGTGATATTAATAATAGCATTAAGATGGGCACCTGGGTGGCTCAGTGGGTTAAGCCTCTGCCTCCGGCTCAGGTCATGATCTCAGGGTCCTGGGATCGAGTCCCGCATCGGGCTCTCTGCTTGGCAGGGAGCCTGCTTTCTCCTCTCTCTGCCTGCCTCTCTGCCTACTTGTGATCTCTGTCAAATAAATAAATAAAATCTTTAAAAATAAAAATAATAATAATAGCATTAAGCATTTAGCATGTGCCACGCTCTGTTCTAAGCACTCTACACTGCACACACTAACTTGTTCTCACAACCCTGCAAGGTATGTACTGTCCTCAAACCTATTTTACAGAATAGGAAATTGAACCACAGAGTGGTTTGTCACTAGCAATGAGGATTCAAACTCTAAAAGCACAGTCACCACTGCACTGCATTAGCTTGGACCTGAAGCCTGCTCTGAGTTGTGTGCAAAGAGCTCTGGAAGCCAGACAGAGCCCACTCAGCCAGTGGGAGCAGGGATCAAGGGAGAAGAGGTTATCTGAGCTGGGTCTTGGTGTCTTTGAGATGGTATCTGAGCTGAGTTGAAAAATTTGCCAGGCTTGTTAGAGGAGGAAGGGCACCCCAAGGAAGAAGAGCATGAGCAAAAACCCAAAGGCTTGAAAGTGCACCCTCACTGTCCAGAGCAGGAGCCACAAATTGCCCGGTGTGGCTGAAACCCGAGCGCGGAAGGAGAGGAAAGGAATTTGGACTTGATTCTAGAAGCAAAGGGGAGCCTTGAAGGTCTTTCAACAGGGGACCAACGAGGTCAGATTTCTTTTAGCTAGATCATGTTAATGTTGAGCTCATTGGCGGGAGCTAGAGGCAGAGATCCAGTGTGGAGATAATGACGTCAGAAACGCCTTCCCGGCTGTGTACCCCCACCCTCTGTCCCATCTGCAGTATGGAGCACCTAGAAACACTCAGAAGAGACGAAGTAGAAGTCACGCAGGAATGCATGCCGCCTGGAACGGATGGATACAGTGCTCAACTTTCCCATTCCCAGCCCGTGAGCCTACGCGCAAGAACCAAAGGCTGCAGAAAGGAAGGACGGTGGGGAAGGAAAGGGGCCTCACCCCGGGCTCCTCCGAGTTCCAGCCTCCTGCCATGCCCTCACCCTACCCGCCATCCCAGCACCCTCACCCGACAGTTCCAAGCCCCCGCCCCGGGCCTCCCTCTTCCAGCGTCAGGCGCGTCGCGGCCCGGTAGGCCGAGCTGTCCACGTCCAGTTCCAGCCGCGGGGAAGCTGCCCAGCTTGTCCGCGCAGCCCTGGGCTCCTGCGCCTCGGGGCGCTTGAAGCTTGGCTTCCCCCTCTTCCGAGCCTCGGGTGGCGCCCCAGTCGGACGGGCCCTGACAACTCCCCCAATCCCCCCAACCCCCACCCCGCTCCTCCTCTCACTCAGGCTACGCGCTTTGCCGTGTCTGCTTTTATTCCCTCAGGACGCCGAGCCAGCAGGGGCCGCGCCTCCCTCCCGGGGCGGGGCGGAGAGCGGGACCGGGCGGAGGGCGGGAGGTGACAGCGCCCTCGCCCCAGGGACGCGCGGTCTGGGCGGAGGCGAGGGCGACTTTTACTGCACGCCTTCCATCATCTTCAGGAACTCTGCCGGGAACGAGAGGAGAAGCATAAATCGCACGAAACCACCTAGAGCTCCCCACCCCGCCCACGAAGCCGCGGACAGCCCCCTGCGTGTGGGCCACGCCCCGGGCGTTCCGCCTGGCTCCGCCCCCCGCCGCGCCCCCGCGGGCCTCACCGTCGAAGTCAATGCGGCCGTCGTTGTTCTTGTCTCCGTCTTTCATGAGGGATTCGATCTCCTCGTCTGTCACGTGCTCCCCAGAGGCCCTGAAAATCTCAGCCAGCTCCTCCGCATCGATGTAGCCGTCCGCGTTCCTGGGGGGCGAAGGGACAGGGTGGGACTCAGGGCAGGCAGGGGCGAGTCGCCCTGGCCCCGGCGACGCCCCCTCCCTCCGGGCCCCGCGGAGAAGTGAAGCGCGGTGCGGCCGGGCCCCCAGCGCACCTGTCAAAGATGCGGAAACACTCGGCCAGCTCCTCCTCGCTCTTCCCCTTCGCATCCTCTTTCATCTGGCGCACCATCATGACCAAGAACTCCTCGAAGTCGATGGTGCCGCTTCCTGGGGGGAGCAGGTGGCGGATGAGCCTCACCCCTGCATCCCCACCTCTCCCGCCACCGTCGCAGCCCCGCCTCGGAGAACCACCTGCTCACCGTCCTCGTCCACCTCCTCGATGATGGCGTCCAGCTCCTCTTTGGTGGGTGTCTGGCCCAGCATCCTCATCACCGTGCCCAACTCCTTGACGCTGATGTCCCCGCCACCATCAGCGTCAAACATGTCGAAGGCAGCCTTGAACTCTGAAAGAGGCAGAGGACTGAGGTGGGGCCGGCTGGACAGTCAGCCTCACACCTTCCGTCCCCTGCCGGACACCAAACCTTGCCCAGCACACCTCCACGCGGCAGCCAGCCCTCCCACCCGCACCCCTGCACTCACCAGCGATCATCTCCTCGCTGAGGTAGGACCGGGCCTCCGCCTGCTGGTCCGTCTGCAGAAGACACAGAGTCAGAGAGTGGAAGGGGCGGCCCCACAGCTCATTCTTGCCTTAACCCCATTCTCTTCAACCCCCTTCTGTCACTGTGCTTTGGTCTTCCAGAAAAATGATTCCAAACCAGCACCACATTTTTCATGTTCCCACAGCTACCTGACCCCAGTTTTGAAGAACTAGGGAGGAAACACAGATTATGCCCAAGGTCTTCAACCTTGCTAATCAGATGTCAAGTCAGGAATCCCCCCACTAACCTCGGGCAAGTCATTTATTCTACCCTCTCTCTTCTCAGCAGCTTTTCAGGGATGAGGTGACATCTGGGATGTGAAAGGGTTTTGGACAGTGCCAACACGATTCCAGTGTCCTCTCCCAGTTTTCCCTAGCTCTCAGCAGGGCCTGGCTCTGTAATAGGGGCTCAATATATGTTTGTTCTCAAATAAATAATAATGCAAGGCAAAGTCATTGAGCACTGGTTAGGTGTCAGGCCAGAGACTGGGCCCTGGGACCAAGAAGACTCAGACGCATCATCCCTCCCCTCCAAGAACTTGTGGAGATGGAGATTTTAATTTTCTTTCTTATCATTGAGCCATTGGAGTAAATACTACTGGTGCTGGGGAGAATGTGATGGGAGCCTTGTGGAAGTGAAAATAAGATTTGGGGGGAGGGTTCTGGCCACATCCAATCCAAGCCATCCAGCTATGGGGCTTTGAACTGAGGCTGGTTGGGGGGGGAAGGCTGAGGTGGCCAGGGCGTTCTGCCGGCTGGCTACTGCCCTCTTCCTTGCCCTCACCTCCTCATTCCTCCTTGCCCACACAAGAGGATGGGCTATTTTTAGCCTGGCATGGGCAACAGCAGCTGTCCTCCAGGGTCTAGTTACCCCTTGAAGTGAAGTGGGGAGGGGGACCTCAGGGGAATTGATAGCCCCAGATTAGGAACCCTCTCTGGGAGGCGGAGGTCTCTCTAACCTTGGTCTATCATCTTCTGCCCCTTCTCCGCACCCTCGGAGCTCTTGGGATCCTGCACCTTAGCTGGCTTGAGACCCTACAGCGCCCCCCCACCCTTCTTCCAGAGGAGTCTTCAGGAGAGTTTGGCAAGGCTTCTAGCCCACCCCTGCTGCTGGCTTGCTGGTGACTCACTCTGGCCCTCAGGGTACCCCCCCCACCATGAGGGAGACAAGCAAGTAGCCCCTCATGGCTCCATGACCAACACAGCCGGAGCCTCAGGTCTGCAGGGAGTCAACAATCACTGGAACACCCCAATCCCCCCCACCCCTGGAGAAGTCCAAGGCCTTCTTCCCAGACTTCCTCCTAGACATCTGGGCTCCAGGAGCCTTCAATGTTCCATCTTCAAATGTCCAATTACTGAACTACAGAACACCCAGATCTGGCCTGGAAGAGGTCCAGAAGTGTTTCAGCAAGCAAAGGGATGAAGTCCCTTCTTGTCCTTACCATGGTTGCTAGTCCCAGGGCCTCCTCCTCTGCTGCAGGTCACCTCCTCAGCACTCCACCACCCGAAGATGCCCTGGCCTGCTCCAGCCCCTCGAATTTGTAGGGGCACCCTCTCCTCCCACCTCCCTGCTCCCCAGGACTAGTTGCCCTGGCCAATCAGATCCTGGGGTCAGCGAGCGCCTCCTCCCCGCACCGCATCCCAGAGTCCTAGCCCATTACCTAATTTAGCCAAGGGCCCTTGCAGAGAAATTTAAGCCTCTGAGCAGGTGGCAGGCCTTGATGTCCTAGATTCTTGGGAGGAGAACCCGCCCTGCTCCACTGCCTTAGGGAGCCCCTTCTCAAGAAACACGGTGGCTCCAAGATGGGTAAAGGACAATCAGAATGGAGAAAAGTGAAGCAGCACAGCAGACAGGGAAGAGGACAAGCCTGTGAAGTCTGAAACCCAAGATCCCGGTCCTGTCGCTGCTAGCTGTGCACTCAGGCAGGCGACCTGCCACTCTGAGCTTCAGTTTCCTTCTCTGGGAGGTGGAGATGGGGGCAGTCGTGACCTCCCTCACAGACAGACCATGGGAAATGAAGCCCAGCTCTAAGTCACCTAGCTTGTGCCGGCTCCATAGGGTTGGTGCTTGGCAAGTGGAACAGCCGGCCTGTCTGAACCGTGGTAGAGGGCTGGGGAGGGGAGGAGGAGAAGGTGACAGCCGCGGTCATTGAACCTCTAGGACGAGCCACACACTATGCTAAGCATTTTAACCATGTGATCTCACCTATATCACCCCTATCCCATGAGGGAAAAGCTATTATTATTCCCTTTTTACTAGGGAGCTTTGTAAATCATAAAGGTCTCTAGTTATATCAGTGATTCTTCTTAATCCTGAAGGGAGGGGCACCTGGGTGGTTCAGTTGGTTAAGCGTCTGCCTTCGGATCAGGTCATGATCCCACGGTCCTGGGATCGAGTCCCACGTCAGGCTCCCTGCTCAGCCAAGAGCCTGCTTCTCCCTCTATCTCTGCCTCCTGCTCTGCCTACTTGTGCTCTCTCTCTCTCTCTCTCTCTGTCAAATAAAGAAATAAAATCTAAAAAAAAGAAAAAAGTCCTGAAGGGAAGTTGGGACAGCCCTTGAGGGGAACTGTCCAAACAAGAAATCTAGGGAGGGGTCCAGGAGATGGTTATGCAGTCAGAGGAGAAATAAATGTTGAAAGCAGATCTTTCTCTCAAGTTTACCTTTTCCAGGGAAAAGGTGTTTGAGATTCCTTTTTTTTTTTTTTTTTTTTTTTTGAGGGCAAGGAAGACTAGGTAGGAGCAAGCTCTCCAGCTGAGTAAAGGGGCAGCCGGCCCCTTCTTAGAGCTCAGTGAAGAAGTCCCAAGCCCCTCAGCTGTCCATCTGGAGAGTGAAGGGATGGGCAGAGCAAGTCCAGGCTGAAGGGAGCCCATCCTCCAAACCCACAGGGTCCAGACTGAGTGTTGGAGAGGTAGGCGATGCTGTGGACAGTGGCTAAGCCAACAGAAAGAGCACAAAGACAGCTGAGTGCACAGCCTGGGGCCAGTGAGAGGAGGCTGAATTCCAAGGAAGGCAGACAGACGGAGGCAGCTGGGCCGCCATCTTCCTCTATTTATAGGCATTCCCAAGAAAAGCTCAGTGGAGCTAGGCCAGACTACATAAGGCCTCCCCCGGCCGGGCAGAGGACCAAGGGGGCAGTGACACCAGGGAGTCCAATTTGGATGTGAGCCCTGGAGCCACTAATGATTCCTTTGAAGCAGGGAGTTTGGAACCCTCAGCAATCATTTGTTCATTAATTTGTTCTTTCATTTATTCAGGAAAATAGATAAGGTGCAAATTTACCTATTCACTCTAACTCCTCCAATCTCCATCCCCTTCCCTCCCCATCCTGCATGCTGCTGTGCTCTGGTCAGGCTAAAACGCAGCTCCAAACAATGCCCTGTGTAGCCTCCAGGTCTTTGCAAGTGCTGCTTATTTCTGCCAGAACTCCCATCGTCTCTCTCTTCACCTGCCCACTTCCCTGTCAACTTTCTCAGCTGTAACATCACTTCCTTGTGACACATGGGTCATTCAGACAGTACAGCATGCAACTCTTTTTTTTTTTTTTTAAGATTTTATTTATTTAACAGAGAGAGACAGAGCAAGAGAGGGAACACAGCAAGGGGAGTGGGAGAGGGAGAAGCAGGCTTCCCACTGAGCAGGGAGCCCAATGTGGGGCTCGATCCCAGGACCCTGGGATCATGGTCTGAGCCAAAACCAGACACTTAGCCACTGAGCCTCCTGGGTGCCTCAGCATGCAACACTTGATCTTGGTGTCATGGGTATATATGTATATATTTTTTAACTTATTTACTTATATTTATATGAATGTGTATTTAAATATATATCTATATTTATATAAATATTTAATTCGCATATGTGTATATATACATATATGTATATATTTCAATATAGTTAAATATATAAAATAAAATATCTATAATTTATACATAAATATATAACATATAATGTATATATAAAATATATAATTTATATATATAAATATACATGTAAAGGGGCGCCTGGCTGGCTCAGTCAGTGGCCCATATGACTCTTGATCTCCAGGTCCTAAGTTTGAGCCCCACATTCGGTGTAGAGATTACTTGAAAAAAAAAATACAAATAAAAAATAACATCACTTCCTTTGGGATCCCTCCTCCCCTACTAAGGCCAAGGGAGTCCAAAGCAGTCTCCAGTAGTTTCTTCAATCACGGCCCTGAGCATGCCACATGACATGCCTGCTCTGAGTTCCATGGACCGAAGACTGTTACTGTTCATCACTGCGTTCTCCAGCACGCAGCACTTAGCACACACTCAATAAGTATCATGTTCTTTATACGAATAACTGGACAGAGGGGCATCTGGTTAAGAGGAGGAAATTCCTAACCGTCAGAATAATCATGGGAACGGGAAGCCTCCAGAGAGAATGAGTTTCCTGTTACTGAATGTATGCAACCAGAAATTTAATGACCATCTCTCAGGGCAGCTGTCAGGAGATACTATACAGAATCCAAGGAGGGGCACCTGGGTGGCTCAGTGGGTTAAAGCCTCTGCCTTCAGCTCAGGTCATGATCCCAGGGTCCTGAGATCGAGCCCCACATAAGGCTCTCTGCTCAGCAGGGAACATGCTTCCTCCTCTCTCTCTGCCTGCTTCACTGTGATCTCCGTCTGTCAAATAAATAAATAAAATCTTCAAAAAAAAAAAAAAAAGAATCCAAGGAGAGTGGAGAATACAAGACTTCAGGAAACCTAGTTCTCATCCTATTTTTAAGACCAAGGTAGGTCCCTTCCCCTTCTGTAAAATACAGGTACCAGACAAGATTTCTAACGGCCCATGGTTTTATGAGCACCTGCTTTGTACCCAGACTTGAGAGACATAGGCCCAAACACAAGTTAATATTGTTTGGTGTTCAGTGAATGAGTGAGTGTTGAATGAATTAAGGAATGAAGTGTGTCCTTTTTTGCCCCCACACCCTACTGCTAAGCTGAATGAAGAGTAGCGTGGACTTTGGGCATAGGTCCCAGCTCCTCTATTTCCTAGCACTGGATTTTGGGAAAATCAGTTTGCCTCTTCATCCTGAAAATGGGCCATTATTATCCGGTAACAGCCCCCTTCCCCAAGATGTGAGTGTGAGCTGTGTGTGGCCCCACAGAAAACGCCTATAACAGGATGTAGGTCATGGTGGAACCTTTGTGCACAGCAGAGCAGGGAGTGTGTTTCCCATTCAAAGCTACTTCCCCCGCCTCTCCTGGGCCGTTCAAAAAGGGTAGGAAGGATTGTCAGAGAGATCTTATTTGCTCGATTGGAGGACTGCAAGGCCTTTTGACAGGAAGTGGCAATAAATTCTTCTTGACCCACTGCTGCCCTCCGGGTAAAAGATAAAACACAGCCAACCTTTTCAGAGGAGCTGCTGAGATTGCTAGGCCTTCTGTGTGGGAAAAGAACAGAATGAGGAACTCAGGAGAGGTAGGCTGCAAGGTCCCACGGCAAGCTGTGTGACTTTGGGCAAGTAAGCCTGCCTTTCTGGATCTCACTTCCTCGTCTGCTAACTTCCTATGTGCGAGGCTCCAGCGAGATTGCAAAGAACCTGTGAGCACTGGAGGAACAATGATAACTATGTAACTGATCAATTTGTCAGCCTCTGCTGGGCGCCAGGCACTGGATCAAGGTCCTTACAAGGACTGCAAAATTAGTACTAGTATTACTTGAACCTAGGCTCCAGGCTTGACGTCAGATTCCAACTCAGATAATAGGTCTTCCTTGGTCTCAATTTTTTCACCAGCGAGATGGGCTTTCCACTGTGGCATGACTTTGGAAAGTTAGAGTGTGAATGGAGACTGTGGGATAGAGTGGGGGCAGCCGGGACAGACTGGGTCTTCGGGACGGGTGGGAGGATTCGCGGAGGGTGCGAGCCCCTGCGGATTGGGTACGATCCCGCAGGAGGCTGGGGCTCGCCCAGGCCTACCCAGGATTCCCAAGTCCCTCCCGGAGCGGAGGGCCCGGGATTCCCGGGAGGCTCCGGGGAGCGGGCGGGGCCGGGGGCGGGGCGGCGGCAGGAAGCGGCCGGAGCCGCGCTGTGAGCGGCCTGGGCCCGGCGAAGCCGGGCCGGCCTCGGTAAGCTGCCGGAGCTGCACCCCGGACCCCGGGGTATCGCGCGCCCCTGAGCACACCGCGGGGCGCGGGAGGGAGAGACGCGCCAGCAGGCGAAAGAGACGAGAGGGGGGTCCCGGCCTATCCCGGGAAGAGCGCTGCCCTAGGCTACGGCGGAGGGAGGGTGCGACGCCAGGCAACGCCCGGGCCTCGTAGGACCCCCAACGGGCTGGGGCGGGGCCTCCGCGGCGCCCCTCCCTCCGCCAGCTGGGCCCCGCCCCTCCTCCCAGCGCGGGGTCCCGGGTCGCCCTCCCGCCCACGCCCAGGCCCCAGTGTCGGGCTCCCCCCAGGGTGCCATGGCTTCGCGGCTCCTGCACCGGCTGCGGCACGCCCTGGCCGGCGACAACCCGGGGGAGGCGGCGACCGGTCCGGAGACCGAGCAGTTCCCGGAGAGCTCGGAGCTGGAGGATGACGACGCCGAGGGCCTGTCCTCCCGCCTCAGCGGCACCCTCAGCTTCACCAGCGCCGAGGACGAAGAGGAGGAGGACGACGAGGACGACGGGGAGGTTGGCCCCGACCCGCTGCCCTCCGGAGACGGGGCGTCAGGAGAAGATGCAGGCGAGTTGCCGAAGACCGAGGCGGGAACCCTGGGGGTCGGTTAGGCCTCCACCCCAGCCCTGTTCCCCAGCCGTTTCTTGGCTGTGTGACCTTGAGAGAGTCACAACACCTCTCTGAGCCAAGTTTTCCCTTGTGTCAAATGAGGGAAATCATTCCCATCTCGGGGTTGCTGCGGGCATTAAATGTACAGCGTCTGGGATACAAATCGTAATAATGTGCTAGCGATGTTTTGGGGTGGAAATATTTATTTAGAGCCCACTGTCTGCCAGGCATGGTGTTTGGCACCTGGTCCCTCTCTGGCCCTCAGTTTCCATGATGTCAGATGGAAATAAAGCCTGTCTCACCTGTTGGGAGTATGAGTAAGGTCACCACACGTGGTTTATGTGGCCCTCAGCCCCAGGCCCACTGATGTGACTGGTCGTGTGCCCTTGCAGATGGGAGCTCTCCACCTGAAGGGCAGCGGGGCAGTCAGCCACTGGCAAGGCAGTTGCAGGATTTCTGGAAGAAGTCCCGGAACACCCTGGTGCCCCAGCGGCTGCTCTTCGAGGTGACCAGCGCCAATGTGGTCAAGGACCCACCCTCCAAGTACGTGGTGAGTGAAGGCCCAGGAAGCCCTGGGCTGTGAGTCTGAAAGTCTGGCTAAGAGAAAGTAGGGAAGACTCTCAACTTCCCAACTTGATAAATGGTCAATCTATTTTAGGAATGGGGAAACTGAGGTCAGAAAGGGGATGTAATTTGATCAAGACCTTGGGCAGATGACTTAGCTTTCTGAGGGATTATGGATCTGCCTCTCCATCTTGGTTTTGAGACTAAGAGAACTGCCGTGTGGGCTCCCCTTCCCCCAGGTTTTGCAAACTGTAGCAAAATACAAGATACACAAGAAAGAATATTATTATCTGGGTCACACCTGAGACCCAAGTTGCATTGGTTAGTAGTTAAAAAAAAAATGGGTTTTGAATCCAGACTCTGATTCAGACCCCAATTATCAGCTGTTTGAAGTTGGGTGAGTTGTGTAACTTTGATGACCCTATTCCCTCATCTGAGGAGTGGGAATAATGCAGAGGATTGTTGAAGAAATTAAATGAGGGCACAGAGAGCCCTTAGCACTGTGCCTGGCATTATGAAGAACTTGATAAAATGGTAACTATTATTATGACTTAACTTTGGCTTGAAAATGTCTGGCGTCTAGGGCCTTATACCCCAGGTCAGTCAATCCCTGGGCACCCACACTGTACACAATAATCTTGTTCTGAGGGTTAGATTTAGGGGGTAAATGGTGTTTAGATGAAGAGCAAGGGGAAGGCCTTGGAGTCTGGTTTTGCCTGTGGAAAGGAGAAACTGACATGGGAGAATGAGGTCTGCCAGGTCCTGAAACCCAGCCTGACCTGGCCAGTCCTGGCAGACTCAGACGTCCCTCATCTTCACCACCCTCCTCCGTTTCTGACTCAGCAGGCAAAGGGCCTGGAGCACTGTCCCACATCTGGGCCTCTTCATTCCTTTCTGTGCTGTGAGTAAACAAAGGCCACGCCTATGGGGTGACTGCTCCAATTTGAGCAGGGATCGACTCTGATGATCTAGTCTTAAGTGGCGAAAGTCCCAGCTAGGCCTCATGCACTGGGAAAGGGACCCTCAGGAACAGCCAGGCAGCAGGGAAGTACTGGGTGATTCTAGGAAGAGAATAGAGCAGTATGGCCGGATATGCTCTGGCCCATGTCTGGAGAGACAAGTCCCCTCCTCTGTTCCTGGGGTGGGGTTGAAAGCCTGGGCTCTGGAATGAGGCGGGCCTGGGTTTGAATCCCAGCAGGACCATTTACCAGCTATGTGACTTAGGAGAAGTCTTGGAGCCATTTGCCTGTCTTGTAGCCTGCTTCCTCAGCTGTCAGAGTCAGGGGCTCCCTCCTTGCTGTGCTCCGTAGTAAAGTGCCCAGCACAGCACATCGTGGCATGGGCCGGTGCTCAGTTAATGGAGCTACTGTCATTCTTACCCGTCTTGGCAGGACATTACAAAGGTCAGATGAAATAATGGATATAAAATGTTTCCTTTTTGCCAAAAATTTAAAGTAAAAGCTACATGAATATAAGGGGTCATTTTAGACAATGCTTCCTGAAGTGTATTTTGAAGGAAACTGGTTTCCTGGAATGTTGATAACTGTTCCTTTAAAAAAAAAAAAAAAAAAAAGATTTTGCAGCCAGTGTTTTTTGGGAATGCAGAACTGAGCAGGAGTAAAATAAACTTCTTTAAGGTAAAATCTTTTAATCCTTAGTATTAATGTCCACTGAATCTTGAAGAGAAGTATAACATAGACCAGAGGCAGCTAGAATATTGGCAATTTCACAGAACAAATTCGAGAGAAAAGTCCGGGTTTGGTGTTAGTGTGCCTTCAACATCTCATGCTTAACAAATCCCACTTTTCAAACCTGGTGGGTCAGCATTATTACAGATTAATCTGTATGCGGATCCTCAGGCCCCAGGAAAGCTTCATGGTCATCTTGATCAGCGTTTCTCAAACATCACTCATTCCAGGACCACCTTCATGATTCTCGTCCTAGCTAAATGCTACTGTACCATTCCTTGCTTAACATTTTTAAGTAAACCTATTTTTTTTTGTAAATAAGTTCAAAAGACTTCAAAGCACTACTGTATGTGGAAAGCCTTGTTTGCCTTAAAGACAACCATAAAAATTAATGAATTAAATACAATAAAAGCAGTGAAAATGAAACCGTGTCATTAAAACCCTGCACGAGTCCTATTGCCTGAAGGCCCAGACCTGAGATTTGCTTTCTGGGTCTTTTCTGAAAGGGGAGATGAGAAGTGTTGGAGAAGTGCGGTTCAAAAAACCAAGCTGAGAGCTTCTCAACCTGTAGTCAGGATTCAAGGAGTACTCGGCAAGGGGAGGGGGGGCCACCTCCTGTCTCCACTTCAGTGTTATTTACTCCAGAACCAAACAGAATCTCAGGCCCAACATTCACTTATACGCATCCCACACGTGAGGGGACACTGACCTAGGTCACCGCTTCGCTCACTAAAGAGGAAAGCAAGACCCAAGGGGGGGGGGGGACTGCCTTGCTTGAGGACACACTGCAAGGGAGTAGCTGACTGGAGGGTGTGCCCCGATGCCCTCTTCACAATGATCGCTCCTTGATCTATCTGAAGACCTGTCCTCCAGGTCTGCTTTGGAATAACCTGGCTAAGGATGTGGGGGCTCTGTTTCCAGAGCGGAACAAAGTCCAAACTGGTCTTGAAGGTAGCTTCAGTGGCCCAAGAGATCGGCCTGGGCTTCAGCTCCCAGCTGGTTTACCAGAGGGGCTGTCCGAAGAGCTAACTGCCCTATGTGAAGGCAATGCTCTCTGAAAGGGCAAAAGGGATGGCAGGTCTAGGCACTGAAGCTCATCTCTGTCTTTCTCTCCCCGTGCTGCCTTGGGCCTGGGTCATTTCAGACGAGCCTCAGGTAAGATGGAACTGGGCTCCCTGGCTGCCGCCCCAGCAGCTCCCACCCTCCTGGGCCCAGTCTCAGGGGCCAAGGGAAGAAGTGGGGGAATGCAGCTTGAGGTGTGGGTATGGGGAGGGAAGGGGCGCGCGGACAACTCACACCTGCGCTGACCCCACCCTCCCTGCAGCTCTACACCCTCGCCGTGATGGGTCCAGGGCCACCCGATCGCCAGCCAGCCCAGATCTCTCGCCGCTACTCGGACTTTGAGCGGCTGCATCGAAACCTGCAGCGACAGTTCCGGGGCTCCATGGCTGCCATCTCATTCCCCCGGAAGCGCCTGCGCCGGAATTTCACCGCAGAGACCATCGCCCGCCGGAGCCGGGCCTTCGAGCAGTTTCTGAGCCACCTGCAGGCAGTGCCTGAGCTGCGCCGTGCCCCGGACCTGCAGGACTTCTTTGTGCTGCCCGAGCTGCGGCGGGCGCAGAGCCTCACCTGCACTGGCCTCTATCATGAGGCTCTGGCACTCTGGGCCAATGCCTGGCAGCTACAGACCCAGCTAGGCACCCCCTTGGGCCCAGACCGCCCACTGTTGACCCTGGCTGGGCTGGCTGTGTGTCACCAGGAGCTGGAGAACCCTGGGGAGGCCCGGGCGTGTTGTGAGAGGGCCTTGCAACTGCTGGGGGACAAGAACCCCCACTCTCTACTGGCACCCTTTCTGGAAGCCCACGTCCGGCTCTCCTGGCGCCTGGGCCTGGACAAACGCCAAACAGAGGCCCGACTCCAGGCCCTGCAGGAGGCAGGCCTGACCCCCACGCCACCCCCCAGTCTCAAAGAATTGCTTATCAAGGAGGAACTGGACTGACTTTGCCTAGACTTAAGGCCACTCTGGGGAGAGGCACCGCCCCGGGATGGGGGGTGGGCAAGGAGGGCATGAATAGCAGTTGGGAAACTGTAGGGGGTGCTGGGAACCCCTAGAAGTCCTACAAGGAATTTGTAGTAAACCAAGGAAACAAGCTGGGTTTAGGACAAGCTTCGGCCGGGGTTGCCCTGGGGTGGCACAGGGAGGAAGTCTGATGCAGCCTCTCCAGCTCATGAATGTCTGGGGACTATGCCCCAGGGTAGGTCAATGTTACCTCTTCCTTGGCCCGAGGGCTAGGGACTCTTCCTCGGGAGTCCTGGAGTACGGCTGCTGTCTGGCCCAGGGGAATTAAAGGCCAGCAGCTCCAGTGGTATGAGTCTCTTTATTGGGTTTGGGGATAGAAGGTCCAGCCCTTGACTGTAAGGTGTTGGGAAGAGAAGGGTGACCCTTGAAGCCCCAGGCCAAGCTGGTCCCTCTGGCTACAGCTTGCTCTCTGAGTCCCAGGGCTTCACTCGGATCACACCCTCCTGGGCACAGGACACAGCAAGGACACCATCCCGACGCCATAGCCGCCCTTGGACCAGCCCCCGGGAGCCACCTGTGGGTGAGGGGAAGGGTGAGAATGGCCTTCTCTCTCCTTCAGAGCCCAGCCAGACAATGCTTCTTGGAAAGTGTGCAGCTGCTCTGGCTGCCCCGTCCAAGGGCACATCGAGTGTTGTGGCCTCTCCCAGTCTCTAAGTGCCCCTTTATGAGCCTATTGGGAATGGTCCCTGGGGGTAACTCCTAAGGGAACCCCACTTGACAGTTTGAAAGCACTTTCACTATCCAGTGGCTTCCTCAAAAAGCTCACAGGAGGAAGAATTCTGAGGGCAGTCTCAGGTCAGCAGCTTGGCTAAGTAGATCTGTCCCCACTCTGGCTACTTAGGGTAGGAAACCCAGCAGTTCCCTTTCTAATGAATCAAACTGGATGCTCCAGGGTGGTAATTCACAAAACAAATAAAAACCCATCCTCACCCCTATCAGGAAAAAGGGCGTGTGGGGAGGACTTGGGGCCATCACATCTGGCCACCCTCCCAGCCTGAACACTCCTTTGCTAGCAGTGGGCCTGAGTGGAAGGTTCCAGAGGGAGCTGCTGGTCTCCCTTACACAGAGTAGAGCTCACTTAGTTCTCATAATGGCCAAGCGAAGCAGGCCCATTTTCCAAATGAAGACACGAAAGTCCAGGGAGCCTCTGGCCCTCGGCCATAAGCAGGCCAACCCGAAGCCAGGTGTTCTAACCACAAGGTTGCTGATCTTGTGTTGCAACATTCTCGGTGCTGGACACTCCCCCTCCCCTGAAGAGAGATTCCCTTCAGTTCTGTCCCTGTGTTACAGAGCAAGGCTTTTCTTCATCTGAAGTATATTTGCCTGGAAAGGAACCCAGGGCTCTGAGACTAGACACTGATGAAGTCTGGGCTTCTCTGCACACCATGAGTATCCTAAGTAGCGGAGCCCTTAGAGACTATGGAGGGCCCTGACCCCCAGTCAGGTTGGTTAATCCGCACTATTGCTCAAGGGAGCTGCTTAAAAATTAGTTTCCTGGATTTCATCCAAGACCTGCTAAGTCAGAATCTGGGGGTGGAACCTGAGTATCTGTTTTGGAAAGGCTCCCCCAACTGGCTGGCTGACCTGCCACCACATTCAGATACCACTGCTCTATGTGACCCTATTTGTTTAGATGGGGAAACTGAGGCTCAGAGAGGAGCTGGGACTGGTCCAGGATCACACAGAGAATCTGCAGTGCTACTGGGTCTCTGATACTCCCTGCAGGCTACAGAAATT
Organism: Lontra canadensis; assembly: GCF_010015895.1. Classification (NCBI taxonomy): domain Eukaryota; kingdom Metazoa; phylum Chordata; class Mammalia; order Carnivora; family Mustelidae; genus Lontra; species Lontra canadensis. Next base: position 1,700,616 of record NW_022631099.1, on the reverse strand, counting down.
AAGCTTAGCAGGTGTCCCCTCTCGAGCCGCATGCTGTCATTTTGAAGACAACAATGCCAGAGACTAGGGGGCCAGTAGAGGAAGCGAGGGGTAGTGCCCCACTGGATCGCCTGAGAAAGCAGGCTTCCTGCCTCACCCCTCCCTCCCCGCGCCCCCCTCCCGTTAGCCCCCTTGTCCCCCGTAGCCCCGTACTCACCAGCCCAGGGGCTCTCACACTCATAGAGCATCCAGTGGTCCGCTTGGAAGGGAGTGTGGAACCACATGGAGTGGTCCAAGGAGACCATGAAGCGCACCTTGTACCGCCACTGGTGGGGCAGCATGGCCGTGCCCAGGAAGGCATAGTCCGAGATGTAGGCGGCCACACAGCAGTGCATCTTCATGTCGCCCTCCCCTGCAACGCGTGCGGGCCCGTCAGGGCCAGGATCCTGCGCTTTACAGCTCAGGACCTGCGGGGAGGCAGGCAGAGAGGGGCTGCCGTGCACAGATGTGTAGAGTGTTTGCTGCATCAGGGTGCCTGGCCTGAGGGGTGTGTGTGTGTGTGTGCGCGCGCATGCACATGTGCCATCTGACAAAGGAGGTAGGTATGGGCAGAGGGCAGCGCTAAGTGAGGACTGAAATCCAGTCTTCACTCCCTAAGTCTCCCACAATGAGCCCTCCAAGGGAGTGTCTTCTTCCAGCCTGCACAGAGGCCATATGGTTAGCAGGGGTCCTAGAGGGGTCCTGGTCTTCCCCAGAAAGGGTCTCCATGAGGATTATTGTAGTCACCATCCTCTTTATCCCCATGCAGGCAGCAGAGAGGGTCCTGGTGAGAAGCTACTTCCCCATCACACCGACAAGGAAACAGGCCCAGAGAGGGGAAGTAACACGCCCTGTGCCACAAAGAGCAAGCCTAGCCCCAGTCCTCGGGGTCCTCTTACCAATATGGCCCCGGGCTCGCACCCAGAACATCTGTTTGGGCTCCATGTTCTGCAGCTGATTCAGGGCAGGTGGCTTTACCGGCCTGATCTCAATGGGGACCTCCTTAGCAGCAATTCGGTTCAGTCCCACTCGGTACTTCTCTTGGAGCCTGGGATCCCTGAAAGTAAAGGGGAAACGGAAAGCCTCTCTGAGCTGCCTCTGTGACCCCCTCATTCCTCCACAGGGACTCCTGATTTTTCCCCACAGCTCCCCTCCCGTCAGGCAGGAGAGCACAGTGTCTGACTCCTTTCTCTGCCACTTAGGCGCCCTGTGGCCTGTGCCAGCTTCTCTTCCCATCTGCAAAATGGAGCTGGTGACGGCCACCTACCTCCTCTAACACTTCAGAGTGGCAAGGCGGACCCCACCACAGGCATGCTTCTAAGCACACATGACCTCATCACGACAACCCTGAGACACAGTGCTGTCATCACCCCCATGGGAGAACTGACCTGAAATAAGCACCGGGAGTTCCAGGAGCTTGCTCAGGCAATGGAGAAGGCAGCATGTGGACCCAGGCAGTCTGGCTCCATGTTTCAGGCTTTGACCCACTTGGCTATTCTCCACTTTCAGGAAGCAGGCTGAGCAACTCAGACCGACCAACCGAACCCTAAGCAATTGGGAAGACCGCGTTCCCAGTGTGTGGGGGAGGGTGGGCGCCCATCTCCAGGGAAGTCCCTCCGCCCTGAGCGCTCTTCACCGGGGTTTCCATTTTCAGCCCCCCACTTCTAGGGCACAGTCCCACAGACCTTATGTGATGGTGGGACATTCTGTACCTATACTTCCCACTAGGAAGTCGGTAGCCACATGAGGCTACTGAGTGCTTGGGGTGTGGCTAGTGCGACAACAGAATCGTTCATTCTATTTAATGTTACGTTAATACAGCCCCACGTGGTAGTGACTTCCTAGCTGGACAGCATAGCTCTAGAATCGGGGACCTCTAAGAACAATGTCCTCCTTTCATTTCAGTGAACATCTGGGAGCGCTGACAGCAGACCAGGCCCTGTGCGCACTCCTCTCTGTGGGCAGCGCTAAAACTACAATCCACTGAGTTTTCACGGAGTTACTTATCTCTTACCTCACTTAATCCTCATAGCAGCTTTGTGAGGTAGGAAGCATGATTAGCACCTTGGTACCTGTGAGCAGAGGCTCAGAGTGGGAAAGCAAACTTGCCCAAACTCACATAGCTAGCAGAAACAAGGGTCTGCATTTGAACCTGGGCCTTTACCAAAAGATCACACCCATTCTATCCCATCGGTGCTCTGCTGCCTTCCCAGCAGGCAGCACGGGCCAGGGGAGGTCTCCTCGGGATGCAGCTGTGAAGTAGGCAGAACAGACATGACCATTCCCGATTTTTAGGTAAAGCAGGACTCTGAGAGGCAGGCTGGAGAGCCAGGCAAAGTCACACAGCAGGGGAACACTAACAGAGGCACAGACCCGGCCAGAGTTCATGTGTCCGTCCTGTGTCAGGACCCAGAGCTCTCTCCCCTGCCCCACAATGTTCCCAACTTTATTGGCTGTGATCCAAGAGAGAAAGGTATTTCAGTGTCTGACTGTGATATTCAGGTGATATTCAAATATTGAACACACACTAAGGCAAAGGCAGCAGGGACCATCACACGCCAGGCATTACCTGCTAGACTGCCAGATCATGAGTGACCCCCAGAGGAGCAGAGGGACCATTCAGGGTTTGGAGAGGTATGTACCAAGTGATCACAGAAGTGTGTCTGAATTTTAACAACCAGGAAAGCTGTAACAGTACCTGACCCGCCCGAATCAGAAGCTCTGCACTTACATCATGACCCAACATGCTCACCTGTGCGCACAGACACAAGCACGCCACAGACGCACACAACTGAAGCTCAAGTTTCAGGAAAGGGGGCTGACCCTGACTACGCATGATACACTCCAATACCTGTATTTTTTAAAATGCCAGTAAGACCCACTAAAGGATTCCATGACCCACTCCCAGGTGACAACTGCAGGTGTCCCGGAGCCTCCAGCTCTCTCACCTTAAATACTGGTCGATGAGGGCCTCGTGGTCCAGCAGCTCTTCGGGCGGGGGCACGCTGGGCATGGAGAACTGGTGCCGCACGGGGCTGGGCTGGGCCTGCTGGAAGGAGGCCTGGCAGATGAAAATGGGCCTGCCATGCTGCACGGCCTTCACGGAGCGCACCGAGAAGCTCGTCCCCGTCCGCGTCCGCTCCACCTGGTACAGCACCGGCACCTTGGGGTCCCCTGCAGCAGGCACAAGTGACATGGTGAGTCCGAGAGAGCCCCGTATGGGCGGTAGTTGTCACCACGGCTGGACAGGCACCTCCGCTACTCCTTCTCTATTCATTTTCTGCCCGGTAGCCCCTGACTGAGGCCTGCTATGGCCCGGGGACTAGGGAAGCAGTGAGGATAGCAGAGCCTGTCCTCAGGTGCTCCAGGACAAGCGGAGCGCCTCTCCTTCCACAGCCCAGAATAGGGGGAAATTCCCTCCATCACATCCTGGCCAAGCCACTCACTAGCCACTAGCCGTGTGGCCTTGGGAAAACCTCTGAGCAGTTTGCCCATCTGTAAAATAGGGATCATACCTCTCAGGATCTTAAGGAGAATTCAATTAGAGTTGTAAAGTGTTCAGAATAACGTCCAGCCACAGTCAAGTGCTCCATGTTTGTGAAAGAAAATAATCCCAGCTTTTGTCTGGTTTCACCTATTGACTGGAATCTTGTCATGAGTCTAGAACAATCTTCTAGATCAGAGGTCAGCAACTCTGGCCTGCGCCTTTTTGTCTGTTCGCTTTAGAACAAGCAAAAGCTATTTATTCGGAGTTTAGTATAGCAAGGGTGTCAGTCACCGTCACTTGTTTGGCAGAAACTCAAAGGCAGGCAGAGGAGCAGAAAAGCATTACCATGAAAAAAGATTGTGGCACGCCAGGAGGCTGCTGGCATAGGGAGTCTGCAGGGAAGCGAACTAGAAGCAGGCAGTCTCTGTAATTGGGTAGGTGTGTGTATCTGGCTTTCTCTGGTTGGTCCTAAGTTGGAAGTGGGGACAAAACTTAGGGAGGCTATCAGCTGTTAGTCCAGTCTTTGGTGTTAGGGGCTGACTGTTAACAAGGGTTATGGTTTGGCTGCCTGGTCTGGTTGCCAGAGATGGCGGCCTGATTTCCTGTAAGTCTGATGTGTAGACAGTAGATTGGCTTCCAGAGTTCTGTTTTTTTTTACAAGATGTATTTATTTGGGGGGGGCGGCGTGCAGGGGCAGAGGGAGAGGGTCTTCAAGCAGACTCCCTGCTGAGTGCAGAACCCAACTTGGGGCTTGATCTCACAAGCCAGGAGATCATGACCTGAGCCAAAAACCGAGTCAGACACACCACTGACTGAGCCACCTGGGCAGCCCAGAGTTCTATTTTTATAGATGGTCTGGCCATTATCTGTTTGACTATTCATTTTCTTAGGAAAAGCTGCCAGTCAGCCACTTCATTCTAGATGCAAACAACAGTCACTTGGCCCTTCTCTTTTGGGTGTCTGTATCGCCAGGGTAGGATGGAAGTCACTGGCCCTGGGCTGAGGCCTATTAGCTAGCCCTCAAAAAACCAGCCAGGAAGGTTTCTAGGAGGAGTTTCCTTGGTGTCCCTGAAGTCCTTCTGTGTCTGATTCAGGCTGATGCTGGAGAACTCTGATACCTTGGCAGTGAGACATCTTAGGGACGATATTCAATATTCAGATGAAGCAAGCAGGTCTCAACCAGTGTGCTTCCTCCATCATCATCCAAATGGGAAGCCAACCGGGCACCGGAGGCTCATCCAACAGCAGAGTATCACCATCCAAAGCTGGCTGGTTTGCTCAGCAACCTGCTGGCCAGCATTGCCAAAGGGCCATTTTTATCAGAATGGGGGCCCCTCAAGGTCTTCAGGCCTTTAGGAAGGGATTCCCAAGAGTCCACATCCTGGATACAATTACATGTGCAATCTGATTTCAGGGGCTGGCAAGGAACCCTCCTTTCCCTACCAAAAAACTTTAAAAAGGAAATAAAAATGGGGCACCGGGGAGGCTCAGTCACTTAAGCATCTGCCTTCGGCTCAGGTCATGATCCCAGAGTCCTGGGATTGAGACCCATGCTGGGTTTGCTGCTCAGCAGGGAGAGCTTCTCCCTCTCCTCTGCTTCTCCCCCTGCTCATGCTCACTCTCTCAAATAAAATCTTGAAAGAAAGAAAGAAAGAAAGAAAGAGGAAAAGAAAAGAAAAGAAAAGAAAAGAGAAGAGAAGAGAAAAGAAAAAAAAGGCTCTAATCTATATTTGGCTGTAGCTAAAACATATTACTTCTAGTTACTAGTGATATACCTTTCAGTGTCAATGAGTTCCAGACCTGTTCTTGGACATTTTTATTGGAACAGAGCAGGTAGGCCCTGGAATATATTGAAGGAAGGGTCAAACAGTTGTGGAGTGACTGCTGGGTGCCAGGTGGCATCAGAAACTAAGGCAGGTCAGGGTACCCGGATGGCTCAGTTGGTTAAGGCTCTGAATGGGTTTCAGCTCAGATCATGATCTCAAGGTCTTGAGATCAAGCCCCCAGCCCCCCAACCCCAAAAATCAGGCTCAATCCTCAGTAGGGAGCCTTCTTGAGAATTCTCTCCCTTTGCCCCTCCTCCCACCCAGCAGGCTGTCTAAAATAAATAAATCTTAAGGAAAAAAAAGTGGGGGTGGGGGCACCTGGGTGGTTCAGGTCATGATCCCAGGGTCCTGGGATCAAGCCCTCCATCTGCATGGGGCTTCCTGCTCTGCGGGAAGCCGGCTTTTCCCTCTCCCACTTCCCCTGCTTGTGTTCCCTCTCTCGCCGTGAAAAAGACACTAAGTCAGGTTTTCTCAAGTGGGTCTCACAATAGTTGTGCAAAGATTTTTCCCCATTGAATAGATGAGGAAATTGATGCCATTAATAACATTTTTTAACTACACAGAAGCCCCTCCTCCCCCTTTTTTTTACATATTGTCTGTTGCTTTTGCCCTCAAAACCTAAAATAGTTTTTTTCAAGGAGGCTCCCGGCCCAAATGGGGCTTGAACTCATGACCCTGAGATCAAGAGTCACCTGCTCCAGTGACTGAGCCAGCCAAGTGCTCCAAAACACAAACTACCTTTTATCTGGCCCTTTGCAAAATAACGTTTGATGACTCTATACTTTTTTTTTTTTTAATTTTTTGACTCTATACTCTTGATTTGCCAAGCTCTACACCTATCTCAAGTCAGACGACCCCTGTACTACATTCTTCTTTATCTGCAGAGCAATACCTGGGGAAAAAAAAAAAAAAACCAAACAAACTATCATTCTATCCCGGATTTTTTAAAAAAAAGAATTGATATGATAAATAGCCAAGGACAACCACACTCACCCCAGCCTCTTTTATTTAAAAATATGGAAATATCATCGTTGGACCCCCTGGGAGGTCACATCTCACACTTGCAAGAGAGCTTCCCTTTTTGCCTTGCTGCCAAGAAGCTCAGAACAAACTTTATAAAACTGTAACAATATGCCTTAGCCTAGTTTTTTTTTTTTTAACACAATCGTTTCTCCCAAATCCTGTTACTACTAGTCTCCTGTCCCCTGACTTCTATTTTAATAGTCCTGTAAGAGTTGCCAATTATTCAATATATACTGAAAAGCTGCAGCCTTTAAGAAGCAGGTAGGGACACAAATGATTGACGATTATTTTGAAGTAGTAGCGTGGGCATGCCTCATTTTACGCTGCCCTGGATAGAGACCTTCCAAGGAAAAGGATCCTTCCCCCAAAATCTGGTAGCTCTCTCATGGTTTGGACTTACATCCCAAGAGTAAAAGAAAAGCAAAGGAGGAGGGTAGAGTATGAAGCTTGGAGACTCACAATCAGGTTTAAAAATCCCAGTGCTGCCTCCCTGAGCACTGAGGGAGCTGGTTCCATAACCTCTTCTGGTCCCCATTTCCTTCTGGAATGGTGGCAGGAATCCCCACCCCTCCTGTTGACTTGTCAGGACCAAGGTAACAAGATAACATAACTATGCTCCGTATCATGCAAGTTTTACTTATTCCCATAAATTCCTCATTCAAAAAGAGTATCAGTTCTCATTCATGGGAAACGAGCAACATTCCAGAACCCTCCCCTTCTCCATTTTTCAGGTGGGATGAACCAAGCCTGGTGGGGATGTGGATGGTAACCTCATTCAAGACTGCTTGGCGAGGGGCACCTGGGTGGCCCAGTGGGTTAAAGCCTCTGCCTTCGGCTCAGGTCATGATCTCAGGGTCCTGGGATCGAACCCCGCATCGGGCTCTCTGCTCAGCGAGGAGCCTGCTTCCCCCACCTCTCTCTCTCTGCCTGCCTCTCTGCCTACTTGTGATCTCTGTCTATTAAATACATAAATAAAATCTTTAAAAAAAAAAAAAAAAGACTGCTTAACGAGTTAGTGGCAAAGCTGAAACCAGACCCAAGGTCTCTTGATTTGCAGGCTGGTGCTGTCTTCTCCAAGCCAAGCTGCCTACTGTGGAACTCCTAGCAGAGGTGACAGCACCGCTCCAAGGATCCAGTACAGGGCTTGGCACCAGAAGGTGTGGAGAGAATGAACAAAAACCTGCAGGAAGCAGTTAAGCAACAAAGTCTTATGTCATCTGTGCCAGATAACAAGTAATGTGGGAAACAAAGGCAAAAGAAGAAATTAAATTTCCTTACTACAAACAATGCACTGACAAGTCCTTGAAACAGGCAGAGTGACATTCCTCTAGGAACTCAGCTGCCTCAATGTTAATACTTTGCTAAGAAGAAAAGGCGATCTTAGCTTAAACATTATCCAGACCCCCACCCCTGTAAGTCTTCTTTAAACACAGAAATTCCTATTCCTCTGGGAACTTCCTTTATCTCTACCCCCCAAGATGCATGTTGGCAATCATCCTCCAAGCATTTGGCCCACTGATAAACATCTGAAGAGTCTCATGACTAAGGTTTTATTAGCCAGTAATAAATGACCTTTTCCTAACAACAGCTAGCCCCCCTCAGGTTCCTGGAAACCTTGTTTCCAAAATACCTTGGAGGCCCGTGCTGTCCCTAACGCCCTCCCAATCACTCATTACAACCCCAGTACAGCTCTTTCTGCTCATGGGCCTTGCCCCATGCTCTCGTAAAACCACCTTTCTGGAGGCACCTGGATGGCTCAGTTGGTTAAGCCTCCAACTCCTGATTTCTGCTCAGATCAGGATCTCAGGGACACCCCAGTCTGCTTGAGATTCTCCCTCTCCCTCTGCCCCACCCCTGCCCCACACTCTATTCTTTTTTTTCTTTTTTAGGTTCTATTTCTTCATTTGAGAGAGGGAGAGCACAAGGAGGGTAGGGGGCAGAGGGAGAGGGAGAAGCAGACTCCCTGCTGAGCAGGGAGCCCAGTTGGGGGGGGCCTTGATCCTAGGATCCTGGGATCATGACCCGAGCTGAAGGCAGCAGTTTAACTGACTGAGCCACCCAGGCAACCCCCCACCCCAAAAATACAACTTTAAAAACAAACAAAATCACCTTTTTGCACCAAAGACATCTCAAGAATTCTTTCTGGACCATTTGCTCTAAACTGCAACACTTTCACATCAACAAGCGCTCAGTGATCTCAAGAGGTGTGAGGTCCAACACTCTTCTTGGCCCCAGGCTTTGTCCCTCTAGGCTCCCCTAAAGGGAATCAACTAATAGTTTCTCTCCCCCCAACCACTGTCCTTCCTCCCTCTCCCCAGTCAGCCCTCCAGGTACAGATGTTGGGCCATCAGGGTTGGGTTAGGGATAAGGGGGGAGATAGTTTACCTGCCCGTACAAAGTAGCAGTGCAGGGAGTGCACATGGACGTCTTCACTCACAGACTTGGCTGCAGCCACCAGGGCCTGGCCCACAATCTGACCTCCAAACAGCCGCTGGGTTGTGGGTACCCAATAATGTCTTCCTCTGTGGGGTGAGGGGAAAGCAGGAAATACTTGGGTAGAACACGGGGCCAAATCCTGCAACCATCATTAAGCCCATAGGGCAGGATCTCTCTGGGATCCTCCTGAAATCTGGTGAAAGCCATAAATCCTTCTCCCAGGCAAATACCCTTACTCTGCATACAGCATACATAGAACTTCAAGGCCTTCAAGACTGCCCAACCCTTCTGTGGGCTTCAGTTAAAGATAAAGAACCAATCCCCTTACTTACACAAAGAGAACAGGAATCAGAGAGAGGGAAAGTGACTTGAGCAAGGTGACACAACTTATATATTGCCAATCCTAGCAGTCTCTGCATCTTTTGTCCCCAGGTCCAGTGTTTCCTCCAATGCTGTATTCAAGGATAAGGCAGAAGCCTGTCAAGGCTGTTAGGGGACCAAGACGAACCTGAAGAACTGGGAGTGGACTGCATTAAAGCCTGCCACCTGGACGGTCCAGTTCTTCCAAGAACTGGATCTAGAACTCTAAGAGCCCTCAGGCTTCCAGTCTGACCCTTCAGTGAACAGATGCAGAAACTAAGACCCCAGAGGTGAAACTCCCAGCTTCCTACCGAGGAACCCAGCCCAGCCCTAAGTTAACATTTTTTAATACAATGGATTCCAAATAGCCCTCCAGGAAGTTATTTGTAATTCATTAAGTAGGGGGAAGGGAAGTTAACACCTAAGATTGTTTTTGAAAAGCCAGTAGGAACCTTGAAGGACGAAACTATTAAATCTCTAGCTACAGAAAGCACTTAGGTGGCATCTGGAAGGAAACTGGCTCAGGCCTCGGAAAGAGCAATGAGCTACTAGATCCCTCCAAGTGGTGGAGGGAACGAGGTATGTAAGAGGAAAAGGACAATGAATATGCAAGGAGCTGCTTGTAAGTTTTAAACCTGATCAGCTGCGTGCACTTGGACAAGTCACCACCCTTTCTGGGCTGGCTCCCCCAGGGACACTGACTCCTCAAGGGTGGCTGCTGAGGCGGCTGTCTTAGGCCACCACTTAATAAGCCCAGATTGCTAGGACCTCCTAGTGGCGGGGCTGCGCAGACCTGGCGCGCAGGGGGACGAAGCTAGGGCAGCGAGGGCAGGTCTGCTCTCCCAGACGCGGCAGAGCCTGCATCCCGCGCAGAACCCATCCTCGTCCAGGAGGCTATCAGCAGGGGGCAACGCGGAGGCAGCAGTCGAGATCAGAAGCCTCTGTCCCAACGGGAGGGATGCGAGCCAGATGCGGCCGGCTACCTGAACAGATCCTCGTCTAGCGGCTCGAGGTTGAGCACGCTGGTAACCAGGACGCTGCGGAGGTCCCCTGGGGGATCGCCGCCTCCCTGCTCGTCCTCTGGAGCCTGCCGGGACGACATGGGGTTCACTTGCTGTGGGGCAGGGCACTGCGCTGAGCCAACGCGAACAGACCCGCACTGAACGCAGAGCTTTTTCCGGCAGCTTCCTCCGGTAACCGGAAATCCCCTGCCGGCCCTGAGGAAGCGGGATCCAAGTTGTGATTGGCCGGTGCTCCTGTCAGTCTTCGCGAGAACCGGCTATCTTTCTCTGGCGATTGGAGAAAATGATTGCCAGTCTGGGCATCCCGCGTATGATTGGGTATGACTGTGAGGGGGCGGAACCCGGGACTAAATAATAAGCGCTGAATGTCATTTCTCCTCCGTCAAATAGCAAAGACGCCCCCAGACCCTCATATCCATCTCAGTTCTAGGGCTCCTCCTAAGCTCCGTAACAGGCCACTCAGTCGGGACCGACCCTTCAGGCATACTGAACACGTCAGCCTGTAGGCCCTCATAGTGTGACCTCTGAACCCTGCTATTGATTTTGGGGCCAGCCCCTCGTGTGGGCTGCGGGGGCGGCCATGGAGCTGGGCAGCTGCTTCAAGACCTACGAGGATTTCAAGGAGTGCTTCAGCGCCTACAAAAAGGAGAACAGGTGCTCCTTCATTCTCAGGGACTGCGTTTCCGTCCGCTTCCACAACCTCAACCATGGGACTTCCATCCGCGAGGACATCCTGTAAGGGCGGGGCGGGGCGGGGGCGGGGCAGAAGGGTGGGGAGGGAGCCCGACTGTCTCCCGGAGGGAGGCCTGGAGGAGGAGGGAGTGCAGCTGGGCCCAGGTCTCCAGCAGGCGAGTAAGCAGCTGGCCTGTTGCTGGTGAAAAGAGCAAAACCTTCCCAGGCACCGCTTTTTGACCACCCACTTCCCCTTCACTCTTTCACTCCATTACAGTTTTCCCGGAATTCCCAGAATAGCTGCAATTTGCCCCATTCTTTGAGCACCTGCCGTATCCCTCATACAAAGTACTGTCTTCACAGATAAAAACGCCTTCGCGATGACTTACTTCATCAGTGTTCTCTGGACAAAGCAATTAACGCGGTCGTTGTTGGTTAGTTTGCTCAGGCATTCGTTGGTTCGTTTTGTACACGGCTCTTGAGCTTCTGAGATTAACAGCCCTTTTAAAAACACTTCCCATGCCCCAGGCGTCCTTCCCTGTCGTTGGTGTGCATGACTTACCCCGCGGGGCTGTATGGAGAATTATAGATAAATGCTATTTTTCCCTTTTGGCAGCTGAGAAAAGTGGCGGAGAGGCTAAGATAACGGTTGACAATTCCATTATCTTCAGGGGTCATTTGAAACAGCCCAGTGGAAGAAAGTTTAACGTTTAATCTCACCATTAGAGAAAGAACGATGAAATGACAACAGACATCAGGTCTTCTTAGCGGGGACCACGGAGGTGTGACTGGGGCGAAATGGAGAGCAGGCCCTATCTAATGAACTCCAGCTAATGGCCGCCAGGTGAAAATTTAGAGCCGGTGTTGTCAGAACTGGGGGGCAGAAGTCAGAAATCCAGGCTTTGGGTCAGTATCTCCACTTTTTAAAAATTGCAAGTCAGTTCAAATTTGAACACACTCCGGGGGGCCAACTCAAAGTACTTTATGGGCTCCCTGTCTCCATTACCTTAACCAGTTAAGGGAGAGGTGAAGAGCTCTTCTTGAGTCTGTTGGACTTCAGTAGTATTCAGCTCAAAATAATCCACATGCCAAAGTGGCAAATCCTGGGGCAGCCTGCCTTGAACCCCATCGGTGGTTAAAAGGAAGAGCTCAGGAGTCCAAAAGACAGGTTTTACCCTAGAATTTGGGCAAGACTTAATTTCTCTGACCATTTCGTCCTCTGTAAAATGAGGTGGGTGTGGTGAAGAAGTAAGAAAATGCATGTAGGAGCAGAAACGTGGTGCTCTGTATGTACTCACCGGAGCTGTAACTTAGTACATGTTAGAAAGTGGTACTTGGACACAGTACTTCAAGAGGCAAATGCGGTGTGGGAATTGTCACTAAGTGACCAAAAGTCCCATTCCACTGGGAGATTCTCTGATTTTTATGCCCAGTTTCCCCTCTCATTTTTGTATATGGCTGTTGTGTTTTTCTTTTTGTTATGTCTTTTTGGGGATTGATAGTTCTCAAACAGTCCGTGAAGTAGTCTCCTGTCTCTTTCCATTGCTGTTCAGTGTAATAGCTACCTTTTTGTTTGGACCGCATTCCACACACTCTGCTAAGTACTTTACTTGCATTGTTTTTATTTAATCCTCATCACACCCTTTGAACAAGGCCCTTATTATCTGGGTTTTCATTTTCCATGTGTGCATAGTCACAAGGCCCGGTAGGAAAGCAGATGTCATGCAAAACTCTTGCTAATAAACCAGGCACTAATAAAATTAGTCACTACTAAATAATGTCCTGCTTATCCCTACCGGTCCCATTAGCATCTTTGGCACTCAGTTTCTGGCCAATCAGTAGATGTCAGAAACATCAGGATAACACAATGGAGATAAAACTAAGTGCAAACTGAAATTACACATCTCCCAAGAGCTGTAGGACTTAGTGAAATCTCTGAAAGTAATGAGTGAGAATTCCTTCCATCACTCTTAGCCTGACACCTGTGAACAAGGGAAGAAGGGAAATCAACAAGGCTGATGATGTGATAGGAATTTGACAAAGGATATGCATAGTAAAGAATTAAATTAGGCCCTTGGGAAGCCTGATAAAGCCCAGGAATGTTTCCCTAAAACTGACCTTTCCATATTGTAAAATTGAGACAGTAAATGAAGTATCATAGTGTTTGGGGAGAATGCATCAGGGGAAAAAAAAAAAAACAAAAAAACAACAGTTGACACTGTAAGTCATGCTTCGATTATTTTAAGAATTGGTATATGCTACCATTATAACCTACATTTTGTTAAATATAATATATTTTTTAAAGATTTTATTTATTTGTCAAGAGAGAGCACAAGCAGGGGGAGCAGCAGCCAGGGAGAAGCAGGCTCCCTGCTGAGCAAGGAGCCCAAGGCGGGACTTGATCCCAGAACTCTGGGATCATGACCCTAGCCAAAGGCAGACACTTAACAGACTCAGCCACCCAAGTGTCTCTATATTTTCTTAATTATTTGTATAAGTGGTCTCTACTTATACCCAACATGGGGCTTGAACTCCCTACCCTGAGATCAAGAGTCAGATGCTCTTCCAACTGAGCCAGCCACATGCTCCTAAATATAATTCAAACTTCACAATTCAGTTCCACTGAAATCTTTTTTTCCACTCTTACTATGATATGTTATTTCTGGGGGATGTTTTTGGCTGCAATTAACTGAAAACTCTGACTCAAATGGCTTATTTCTTAGAAGCCTAGAGGGGGCCTTTGAAGGTGACTGTTTCCAAGGCCCAGGCTTTTTATGTCTCTCCACGCTGCCCTCCTCAGGTCTCAGCTTTGCCTGCAGGAAGGCTCCCACATGGCGCAAATGCAGGAGTCATGTCCAAAGGGAAAAGCCTTCCTTCGTTTCCTACGGATTTCCTATCACTTTCTTTCTCCAGAATTGGGCCAGTAACCCTGCCCATTCCTAATGAGATTACCTTAATTGGCTTAGCTATGTGGGGGAGGAATGGCAACCCAAATTAAGTTAGCCTTCTGTTAGAATGAAGAAGGAGCTAAGGGCTCTTGAGTTAGCAACCCACAGATCCACTCACAGCCTTTTACGTGAGTTCACTTTTAGTGGTTCTGGATGGTTTTGGATGAGGTACTGACTTTTCATAGACCAGTACTCTTGTGATTTCTGTATTTACAGAAAAGGATTTGGAGGCTCAGAGGAAGTGAAATGACTTGTCCAGGTTCACACAGCTAGTACTTGTGGTAGAGCTGGAACTTAAAAGATCTTCTGACTCAGAATCTTGTTGCTCACTCAAGTTATATTGTCTAAAATGGCTTTACTCCACCCATAAAAATCCTGTTCATTGCTGAAGGTGTGATTTACACACAATGACACAAATCTTATGTAAAATTAATCAAAAGCCTTAGTTAATCTGTGCCAGTCCCCAGAGAGTGAATCACTCTTTGTTCAGGTATAAGTATGTTGCTTATACTTCTCTTTAACCAGTCACTTAATGTTGATTTCACTGGCTACCTATGTGAGCCTCTCTCTGCTCACTAGACTTCGAGAGTGGAGACTATCTAATTATGTTGTGTTGCCCTCTGAGCCACTAGTGTTTAGTACATAACAGGACTTGGTAATTGTTTGAAATTCAACAAGGACTTGTTCAAAGTCATAGTTAGGAAAAGGAATAGTGCTAGGACCAGAAGCTGAGTGTTCTGATGGAATGCTCCCAGTGGTCTTCCTAGTATACTTCTCATATTCTAGGAGGATAACTTCCTGTGCTCTGCAGTCAATCATTTAACATTCATTTGGTACTCGAGCTTCGTGCACCTGGTGTTTGCTAGCTGTGGGAGCGGACACTGGGAACACACTGGCAGCGCTATCCAGGAGGGAATGCAAACACCGGCAAAGCGGATGGGAAGCAAGGTTGGCTGACTCCCTTCCTCCAGACCCTGGTTGAGCAGTCTAAGATAAAAACAGTAAGGGAGATTCAGAAAGGTGTGAAACCTTGTGCCTGTCTTCAAGGGAGTGATGCTTTAAGCCCTGAGACAACTAAGTACAGATTAAAACAACTTGCAGTGCTCAAAGTTCTTAACAAAAGATTTGTATATTTCGCTGTATGTAGGTTATGTCTCAATTAAAAAGATGAAATGAAGCAGGGAAAAAACAAGCTTCAACCCACTACCCATGATGTTTGAAATGCATGATGACAACATGAATTTTATGTTGAGAGATCTTTAAGGAAGTTAATTGAACCCAACTAGTTGTTGAGGGTCAAGTTGACGAGGGTAAGAATGAGAATTCTGGGAAAGGAGAGAGATTTTGAAAGTGGACAGGCAGTATAAGGGTTAACTACACAGACTGTCATCAGGCAGGCTTAGTTCAAATCCCAGATTGGTATCCTTAAGAACATTTTTAAGCCTGTTTCCCCATCTATAAAATGAGGATAATAGAACCTCTTTCCTAGTCTAAAATGGTGCATGTTAGAGGCTTAATATAGCCTGGCATATAATGCCTTAATACATGTAGTACTGATAGGAAAGCGTGTAAACGGATTGTTAACGTATTGGGTATCGATGTGGAAAAGGAGAAGTTAAAAAGAATGCCAAGGTTTCTACCCTGGGAGGTACAGTCATTAATGGAACCGGGAAAGATGTGAAAGACCTTTCTGGTTGGGATTCACCAGTGTCTTTTTTTGGACTAGCCTAATAAACATGCACTAAGAGCACATGAAGTCCATCTAATTTGATGAGCTAGGGCTCTGCTAAGATGTTGAGCCAGCAAAAGGGTAGGGCCCCGTGTATGGGCTCGGGGAAGTCTTCCCAGAAACGACGATGGTTGCCTGTAGTCAAGAATGAGTAAACTTTGAGATGAAGGCAGGTGGGAAGGGCATCCCAGAGAGAGACAAACATAAGCAAAGGCAGAGAGGTGAGACCCAGCACAGTGAATCCAGGAAGCTGTAGACAGTTTGTCTTTCTAGGGCACAAAAAATAAGATGGTGAGGGGATGGGAAAGGAGGGGCTGCCGAGATGGGCAGAATCCATGCCTCAGTCACCACTGACTGGCCTTGCCATGCTACGGGGCTGCTCCGGCCCCTTCCTGGCCTGAGCTGGGGACAGTGTTGCCGCCCTGTGCACGCAACTGGGCATTTTCGAATGTGCAGGCATTTTCAGCCTTGGACCCCTCCACCCTGTTATTGCAGGCCTGACATATCCTGTTTTTCTAAGCTTACCCCACGGGGTGGGCAGACAGGACCAGCTAGATTAGTGTGTTTGGAAAAGGGTTAGTGAAGTGCCCAGGCTGTGTCACGTCATGCCAGGGGCTGAGATTTTTTCCCCCTTTCCTGGTGGCTAGGACACTCCCTGAGGAGGCAGGGGTGTGACCCATCCCACCCACGGTCTATGCGTCATTTATCGGAACATCTTTGATAAGCATCTGTTAAAAGAATAGCATTGTGTTAGGTGCTTGAAATACACTGAGAAATAACTCAGTCCTGCCACTTGATGACAGCCCCATCCAATTATAAAGGTACTTTATAAACAACCAAGAGAACGTCACAAGGCATAGGAGTTATAATAACAGCAGCAGGCTTTTATTTAGCATAAATAAAAGGCTGAACCAGGCTCTGGGCTAAATATTATATCTGAGTCTTACTTAACCCTCGTAACAATCTTTTTTTTTTTTTTTTGTAAGATTTTATTTTTAACTAATCTCTACACCCAACATGGGGTTTGAACTTATAAGACCAAGAAAAGAGTTGCCCGCTCTACCAACTGAGCCAGCCAGGCATCCCTAATGTTCATAACAATCTTAATAAGATAGTCTCATTTTATGACTAGGGAACTGCACACAGAGGGTAAAGTGACTTGCCCAAGGTCATAGAGCTTCTGAGTGGTGGAGCCCTGATTAATACCCAGGCAGTTAGCCTCCAGCATCTCCACTGTTTACTGCCACCCAGAGAAGTTTTTAAGCCTTTTATGTTAAATAAATGCTATGAATTCAGAAAAGGGAGCAGTTAACTGTGGGTTGAAGACATCCACAAAGCCTTCCTGGAGAAGGTGGGACCTGATTTGGCCTTGAAGCATGGGTCGAATGGGGATAGGAAAAGAGCAAATTTTCAATTTAATCACCCCTCTCCTTTGAATCTTCACTATCAGCCTAGAATGGTAAAGCTGACAGGGACCTGAAGATCATCTGATCCAGGGGTTTTCAGACTCTCTTAGGATTTGGACATTTTTGTTTAAGTAAAAGAGAGATTAATAGAGATGTTTCCTGTGAGAGAGGGCCACTTGTATCTTTACTGTCTGGAGGAAGAGAAGGCAAAGGCAGGAATGAAGGGGACATTTTTTTTAAAGGTTTTATTTATTTATTTGACAGAGAGAGACACAGCTAGAGAGGGAGTACAAGCAGGGGGAATGGGAGAGGAAGAAGCAGGAAGCCGGATGCAGGGCTCAATCCCAGGACCCTGGGATCATGACCTGAGCCGAAGGCAGATGCTTAACCACTGAGCCACGCAGGTGCCCCCAAAGGGGACATTTTATTTTATTTTATTTTATTTTATTTTATTTTATTTAAAGATTTATTTATTTGTTTGACAGACAGAGATCACAAGTAGGCAGAGAGGCAGGCAGAGAGAGGAGGAGGAAGCAGGCTCCCCACTGAGCAGAGAGCCCGATGCGGGGCTCCATCCCAGGACCCTGAGATCATGACCTGAGCTGAAGGCAGAGGCTTTAACCCACTGAGCCACCCAGGCGCCCCTAAAGGGGACATTTTAAACAGTGAGGAGCCAGCTGGCCCTTTGCTACTGCCTGTTGTCTGTTTTCCCTTGTGTCTTGCCTCACACTGAATCATTGGGAACTACAGATGGGCCATAGAGGGTGAATGAAAGGAGTGGGGCTTAGAACTGCGGATGATGAAAATGAATGCCGTGTTAGTTGGACAGGGTCTTGATAAAAGAGTCAAACACTTTGGGATTGGAGTGTGAATGTCAGTCTCCCTTCCCTACATCCTACACTGCCTCGTGATCTCTGGGACACATACCAGCCACTGTATCCCTATGGGGTCTTGTCTTTTTTTTTTTTTTTTTTAAGATTTTATTTATTTGGGAAAGAGAGAGAGCAGAGAAGAGGGAGAAGCAGGCTCCCTGCTGAGCAAGGAGCCCAGTGTGGGACTCAATCCCAGGACCCCAGGATTATGACCTGAGCGAAGGCAGACCCTTAACTACCTGAGCCACCCAGGCGTCCCCAGGGTCTTGTCTTCTAAGAGAAAGGGGCAGGCAGCACCTTTCTCACTGTCACCTCTACCTTCTCTAGATACATGCAGGTGAAATTTGTCTGTATTCGGACTCAGTCAAACAGGAAGAGAACCTCAGAGGCGGATATGTGCCCAGCGTACTTGCTTCTACGATATAATGAGAAACTGGATAGACTGTTCATCAGTGAACTCAACACCCAGCATATCCATGTTGACTCCAAACCTGCAGGTCCTAGAGGGGACACTGCTGACAAATCTCAGAAGACAGTGTGCCTGCAGAAACCCCAGCCTGAGAAGTCTGCGATCGAGAAAGACCTTGACCTGGCCGAGAAGTCCCCCATTGAACCATCATTTTGCTTAGATAAGGCCCAAGCACCCTCAAAGCCAGAGCAGGAGGGCATCACTCCTTCTGACCTGGCCAAGATAGCAAAAGTGATGAAGAACTTTCTTAAGGTAGATGAGGGTTCCATGGCCTCTCTCAGCGTGGGCAACAGCCAAGACCTGGACCGGCTCAGCTTCCAGAGCAGCAAGATGAGTGATCTGTTCATCCGCTTCCCAGAGAATCTCTTGCTACACCGGGTGGAGAATGCCCAGGGCCACATCCTTTATGCTTTCTTGGTGGAGAACAAGGAACGAGAGGGTCGCGTGGTACACTTTGCTGTGCTCCAGGCTGAGACGGCTACCTCCGTGGCCAAGATGCTGAGTATCTTCACAGAGTTCAACTCCGATTGGCCCAAGGTCAAGGTGGTGTTTGTGGACCCGTCCTTCCCTCACCGAGCCATCCTGCAGGAGATCTTCCCTGCTGCGCGTATCCTCCTCTCCATCTACCACACCACCCGGCTCCTGGAGAAGAAGTTGCATCGGAGTTCCGCAAATCCATCCTTTAAAAGGCTCATGAAGGAAGCCCTGCGGGAGGCCGTGTTTCTCACTTCTGACACCAGCCTCCAAAATCTCCGTCAGATGTCCCAAGCCCTACTAGATGAGCAGCTCTTCGGCTTCCTGCAGGCCCACTGGTTCTCCTGTGAACTGCTCTGGTACATGCACGTGAGGAAAGGCCTGCACGCGTGTAACACGTATATGGACAGCCTAGACGTGGTCACCAGCAAGGTGTCCAGCCTCTTCCGGGAACAGCAGTCTCTGCCGGACTGCATCCTCCACTTCGTGGATTATATAGACTTCTTTAATACCAAAGGCTTGAAGAACTTGCCCACAGCTCCTCCCAAGTTAAAGAGAGCCCGGCCAGCCAGCGTACCACCAAAGCCCAAGAAGGCATTCGGAGCCTGTTGGGGGAGCCTCACCAGGCTCGCCGTGGAAGAGCCCAAGCCAGGCGCACAGCGGGTGGAGCTGGAGCAGCAGCCACAGGTGCGGCCCTCCCAGGGCGGCATGCTAGACGCCTTGCACGGCAGTGGCTCCCAACTGGCCTACAAGCTGTGCCAGAATGAGTGGGAGGTGGTACAGAACTCCACTCACCTGGTGGACCTGGCTGGCTCCTCGGTGGACATTCAGCTACTAGAGGATTCTCACCAGGTGAGCAAAGACGGCCGTAGCTGCAGCTGTTCCTTTCAACGCTGGTACCACCTGCCATGCCGGCACATTTTGGCCCTGCTGCACACCAGCCAGAAGCCCGTGGGAGAAGCCATGGTGTGCCGCCAGTGGCAGAAGAGGTACCAGCACCTCCTTGGGCCCAGTGGGGAGCTCCGGGACCCCGTCATTGTCCTAAACACAGGCCAGCCTGGGAAAGAAGGACGGAGTGACATGATTCAGGACCTAAGTAGGGAGCTGGCAAACCTGCTCATGCAGACGGAGGGGCCAGAGCTGGAGGAGCGCTGTTCCACCCTGCGCAAGATCGTGCACATCTGGGCGGACCCCTGCCAGCCACCTGAGCCCAGTCAGCAGCCAGAGGACTTCAAGGATGTGGGCCGCCTCCCTTTCCTCTGGGGAAAGCCAGAGGAAGGGGAGGGACTCCCTCTCGCTGGAGCCATGATTCACAACTGAAGCACTTGCACTGGCACATTGGACCACAGACCCCTCTCCTTGGAAGTCTGGGAACTCAAGGCAGGCAGGACATGCCAGGGGTCAGCATTTTCACCAGTGTCTTCCTAGGTAGGGCTAGGAAGATTGTTACAAGAGGGGGAAGAGGAACCCCACTGTGTGACAGACCTTTGAATCCACCCCTTTTCTGCCCTACCTTTGTCATTCCTCCAGAGCCTCCTTCAGTGTCAAGGCCAAAGTTATCTCCGTGCTGAAAGGTCACCCCTCTTTCTGCCCTGACTCCTGAGATCAGATATTACTACCATTAGAGAGATGAACTCCTGCCCAGGATTGGGTGAGACAAAATATACCTGGTAAAAGGACCTATTTTCAGGGACAAAGGGACAGAGGGTGATCCTTGACTGTTGCTGCTCTTTACAAAGATTCTGTTATTTGTACTTATTTTTATTCATATTAAATAAAAGTTGTGAGGTTTTTTTTGGCTTTTTTGTTGTTTTTTTATTTGACAGAGATCACAAGTAGGCAGAGAGGCAGACAGAGAGGGGGAAGCAGGCTCCCTGCTGAGCAGAGAGTCCGATGCGGGGCTCGATCCCAGGATCCTGAGATCATGACCTGAGCTGAAGGCAGAGGCTTAACCCACTGAGCCACCCAGGCACCCCTGTGTTGTTGTTTTTTTTTTTTTAATAAAATCAAAGAAGCAGGTGAATTGCGTGCTGCCTGAACAGGGAAGGAATGTAATGGAGGTTGTGGAGTGCGAAGGACGTGATGCCTTAAATTCAAAGTCATAGCAGTCCACGACCAACTTCATCCTCTTCCTACCAATCAAGGCTTCAACACGGATTTCAGGCTGCCTAGAATTCTAGTAGGAGGAAGCCAAATAGATGTGGGGCAGGGGGAAACCTAACCCCAGATTCCACTGCCTATATTTGCTGGGGGACTGTGGGCAAGTTTCTAATTTCTTTAACCTCGGGCTTCTCATCTGTAAAGATAAGTGTTGGTCTGTTCTAATCCCAGTTTACCCTCTAGATTTATATAAACAGAGCATTTTCCTTCCAGTTCTAAGCCCCAGTATGGGCTTCTGTTGTTGCTAGTTTATAGTTTTAATCACTTAAAACCTGGGAGCTACCCGGCTTTCCCAGATGTCATCTTCAGGGGAACCGAGGTCAAAGGTGGCAGTCAGTCTTGGCTCCTGCACTGGTCTGCCATGACCTCAAGTCACAGGGCCATTCTGGATCTGTTTCTTCTGTAAAACACTGGAGGGGGTGGGGCTAGGCAACACAAGGCTCAACTCTCATAAGGAGATTTGGATTTCCTCAACCGTTATGGCTGGGCCCCTGACCCCTGGTGGAGAAGTCAGAATCTGAGACCTGGGCCCCAGTTTCCCCATCAGGCGGAAGACCGTACAATCCCATAGCCGGCCTTTCCCACCCCCCAACCCCTCGGGAGGAGGTTGGAATTTGACCAGAAAAGAAAGAAAAATCCATAAAGCACTGCTATTTATTTTCCTTTTTCATTTTCGGCCTCGGAGGAGTTTCCATAGTAACATGGCCTTCCAGAGTCTTCTCCCCCCTCCCCACCCCCCCAACAGACGCGGGGCTTCGGAGTTCCAGCCTCAGGGCTCAGGTTCGCGTGGATGCTAGTGTCCTCGGGCTTTCATTGGTCACCGCCCGTCGAGCCCCTCGTAACCCTAGGAACAGCACCCGCCCACAAATCGCCGGGCTACGATTGGTCTAATCCCCCCAAACCGAACGCGAACTCTTCAGGCCATTGGCCCAAGTCACGGCGAAGCTGGTGCCGCGGTTGGTGAGCCTAGAGGTCAGTCAGAGTCAGAGGCAGGGTCAAATAGGGAGAAATGGCGACGGAGCCAGGCAGTGGGTGAGTGATTCTGAAGGGTGGAGGTGTGAGGCGATTGATGATCGCGGTCAGCCGTGACACAGCTCCCAAAGGGGTGGGAGGTTGACTTCTTTTCTGGCTCCGGCCGGACTCCGAATGGGAACGTCTGATATCTACATCCTCCCACCCGGGTTAGAGGTGAGAGGTCAGAGGCCGCGTCCCCACTCTGGTGTTTGGACCTCAGGTACTCCGGAAAGCAGTCAGGATCCCGAGCCAAAGACTCAGCTTCTAGCTACTTATGGAGTAATGGTGGGAAAGTCACTTAACCTCTTTGAACCTCAGTTTCTCATCTGTAAAATGGGGATAGTAACCCGGTTTGGGGCCAAATAGACGAAGCTTTTAAACACAGTACTGCAGTTAATAGAGGGATTTATGGAGAGGCAGGAGAAGCCAAGCACATGTGATAGTCCCTGTTCGTGGTTCAAGGGCTTGAGGCTCAGAAAGAGTCACTGACTTGCCTGGAATCATACAATTTGGGGCGCAATTAGGTTCTCTTATATATACTAGGACCAAACGGAAGAATGGATGCCAAGCGGTAATCTGTAAATATAAAGAGCTAAACAAATATTTAAAAAGCTATCTAGGGGGGTGGGGAGGCCATATGCACCTCCACCCCTCACACCCACTTACATCTCAGAACTGAATCTTTCCATGGCCAGCTTATCAGTTAGGTTTCAGCTCCAATGTCATCCTCTCTCCCCACCAAGAGACACCTTCCCTTCCCGCCTTAGCTAAATTTCTCTCCCTCTCCCATCTTACTGTCTACCTGTTACCCAGTTTTGTGCTCTCTGCAACCTTCATTGCCTGTTAAATCTTTATCTGTTTACATGTTTATCATGCATCTCCCCCAGAACAGTGCTGATCCACAGTAAGCAATATTATCTGGATGAATAGTTGAGGAGCCAAGCCCCTACTGTCTCCTTAAGATTCTGTTCCTCTCCATAGGCGCATCTTTGGAACAAGATCGGGGAACTACATCCCAGCCTCACGCTTCAGCTTGCTTGGAGCTTGAGACCTTGAGAGTCTCCTGGACGGCAGTCTTGCGGAGAAAGTATTTTGACCTTGGCATCTAGACGTCTCCCATCTCCCCCATGGCCCTGACAATGCTGAATGAGTTCCTGATTGAGGACCCAAACCCACCTATGCTGCTGTATCAGGTTAGCAAGACTGCTCAGTTAGATACCCTCAACTACCAGAGCCACTTAATGCAAGGGGTCTTTGCCCATTTCCCTGAGATCTTATTTATCCACCGGACCTATAACCCAACGGGCAAGGTGCTATATACCTTCCTGGTAGATGGACCTCGGGTGCAGCTGGAGGGTCATCTGGCCCGGGCAGTCTACTTCGCCATTCCAGCCAAGGAGGATGCTGAAGGCCTGGCCCAGATGTTCCAGGTGTTCAAGAAGTTTAACCCAGCATGGGAGAGAGTCTGTACCATCCTGGTGGATCCCCACTTCCTCCCGCTGCCCACCCTGGCTATGGAGTTCCCCGCAGCTGAGGTCCTGCTCTCAGCCTTTCACATCTGTAAGTTCCTCCAGGGCAAGTTCTATCAGCTGTCCCTCGAACAGCCTGTGGAGAGGGTGCTCCTCAGTGCCCTGCAGAGCACAATGTGCTCGGCCACCGCTGGCAACCTGAGGAAGCTGTATACACTCCTGAGCAGCTGCATTCCTCCGGCCCGGCTGCCCGAGCTCCACTCCCACTGGCTGCTCAATGACCGGATCTGGCTGGCGCACCGCTGGCGAAGCCGAGCTGAGAGCAGCCGCTACTTCCAGGGCCTGGAGGTCACCACCCGCGTCCTCAGCCAGCTCTTCGGCACCACCCCCTGTGTGGAGCAAGGCATGACCTCTCTGCTCCGGTACATGCAGCAGAATGCGGGAGACGAGGCGAGCTTCAGCCTGGGCCTGAGTCCCCAGAACAGTCACGCCCCCTTAGACGTCAGCCCAGAAAGCCCCCAAGTGGAGCGGCTGGTAGAAGCCCGCATCCAGCACTCCCTCAATGCCATCTGCACGGGGCCAGCCGCCCAGCTCTGTCTGGGGGAGCTTGCTGTGGTCCAGAAATCTGTGCACCTCGTCGGCTCCGGCTCGGAGAAGGTGAACATTCAGATCCTGGAGGACACCCATCGGGTGCAGCCCCAGCCCCCTGCCAGCTGCAGCTGCTACTTTCACCAGGCCTTCCACCTGCCCTGCCGCCACATCCTGGCCATGCTCAGTGCTCGCCACCAGGTGCTTCAGCCCGAAATGCTGCCCACCCAGTGGACAGCAGGCTGTGCTGCCAGTCTAGACAACATTCTGGGCAGCAAGTGGAGTGAGACGCTGGATAAGCACTTGGCCGTGGCTCTCCTCACCGAGGAGGTGGGTCAGCTCTTGCAGCACTGCAGCCAGGAGGAGTTTGAACGGAGGTACAGCACCCTGCGGGAGCTGGCCGACAGCTGGATCGGCCCTTATGAGCAGGTCCAACTCTGATTACCTTCCATGCCAGAGATGCTCAATGACACATACCCACTCACATCCACCCCTACATGCACAACACACACTCACACTATTAGACTTCCGTGGGCCTTCCTTCCAGGAAAGGACAAGGGTCTTCTATTCTACCGCGGCCTGTTACCTAAAATGTGTCTAGTTCCTAAGACAGGAGTCAGCAAACCTTTTCTGTAAAGGGCCTGGCAGTAAATATTTTAGACTTTGCTGGCCACGGTCTCTGTTGTATATTCTTGGTTTGGTTTGGCAGCCTTTTCAGATGATTAAAAACCATTCTTAGCTCAAGGGCCTTAGAAACAGGTGGCCCTGCTCTAGGATAAGGTACTGGGTGGAGATCAAGGGCAGGGGCTTGGTAACAGCTTCCCCAGTCATTAGATGACTCACCGGACCCACAGAGGAGAGGAGGTGGATCCCAGCCTTTGTTCCCTGGCCCCCACAGGGAGGTCATTAAAGTCACATTTGCCTATTCCAGCCCTCGTCTCATTTTGTATCTTCTAGAAGACAGCAGAGCAAATATCATGGAAAGAATAGACTTTGGAGTCTGCCACTACGTGCAAATCCCAGGTCTTTCAATGCCTGATTTTTGAGGCCTGGTTGTACCTTTTACTAGCTCTGGGACATCAGGCAAGTCACCCCTCAAAAGGCTCGATCTGTTCATCTGTAAAAATGGATATCCTCCCAGCACTGATGAGATTAAAGGAGAGCCTGCCTGTAATGGGCCCATGACCTGGGCGCTCAAGTGTTCATCTTCCTTCCTTGACACTGGTCCCATCACTTGCCCTCAGCTGGCTGGGAAATGTCAGGCAAGAGGAAAATTCACGTCGCCTAGGACTTTGTACCACAATCTTGATCGAATCCTCAAACAAGACACAAGAGGCCTCCACTCCAAGCCGGGCCCCCTACCTCAGGTGATTTTCATTGTAACTACTCTGAGAAGTCCTGTCTCCTGACTTAGTGGCATCTGGAGAAAGTTCCTGGGTCTGGGCCCTG
Source organism: Lontra canadensis (assembly GCF_010015895.1). Classification (NCBI taxonomy): domain Eukaryota; kingdom Metazoa; phylum Chordata; class Mammalia; order Carnivora; family Mustelidae; genus Lontra; species Lontra canadensis. Next base: position 1,675,194 of record NW_022631099.1, on the reverse strand, counting down.
ATGAAAGACTTGTATTGACAAGAGTGGTTCATACCACCACCCTGTCCCCATCCGTGTCACAGGCACTCCCAATTCTGTCTGCCCAAAAACCATACAGAGAAGCTGCCCTGTGTGTCTGGTGCTATTTCATCCAGCTACAAGCAGGAGCCAGGAGGCTGGCCTCTCCTGGATCTCATGAGGGGCATTTGCCCAGAGGCTGTGTGGGCACGGGCCTGCTCCCACCGCGCCCCCTCCACGGCCTCCTCTGGCTCCGGATGGGCCATCATGAAAGCTTGAGCCGCCCGGATCAGGTCCTCTTCCCGAAGCCCTGGGACAGGCACAGTGGGGATGCCTGCGATCATCATGGCCAGGGTAAGGATGCAGATGTCAGGCTGGGAGCCGGCCTCCTTCCCCCCTGCCTCAGAGGGCATCGGTAGAACCCCTGGTGACAGCCCACACAGCAGCAGGGGCCCAGGCCTGCTGGGGCCACCCAGGCGGGGAGCTCTGCTTCTGGAGCAGCCATCCTCCCAGCCCAAGCTCTCCGGCTGCTTTGTGAGGGGGAATCTGTGGTTGTATCGGCCATAATCCTTCCGCTGCAGTGTCTCCCAGCCAGCCCCCCCAGGGCAGCCCCTGGCTTCCGGCACTGCCAGGGCCGGGCCCCAGGCCTGGGCAACAGGAGCCACCTGCTCAGCTTTCTGGCTCACTGGGCCTAGTCCACCAGAGGCCACCACCACTGGCTCTATAGGACTATAGAGGCCAAGGGATGAGCCTGGAGAAGCAGCCCCACCTGTAGAGACAGGAACGAGATGGAATGTTACTCTCGGTGTCTTTCAGGAGGCCCTGAGGGGCAGGGCATAGAAGCAGAGTACTGGAAACAGGAGTGATTAAGACCAGCCCAACAGGGCTGTCTAGTGATTGGGAACTGGGTGTTTTACTCATTTCCGCACCCCCAGCCCCCAACACCGAGTAGGTAATGGAGAAGTGTTTGTTGAATGAATGAGTGAGCAGGTAGCTACTGGCAAGACCTTTTGGAATGGCTTTCTTCAGAGAACTGATTCCAGGGCCAGCCCAGAAATGTCCAGCAGAACCTCCACCTCCCCAGAGCCAGGAAAACAAGTTCTCAGGGAAAGTTGTGGTGCCCCCTCCAGTTCCAGGAGCCCCTCTCTCACCTTGGCTGGAAGACGGAAGACCTTGATGAGTTTGTGGAGATATGAAATAGGACATGGCGGCCCCAAAGCCCCCGTTTGTGAGGGAACAGTCCTCTGCCTCCTGTCCTACCCCTTCCACCATTCTAGAATGTCACCTCATAGTCCCTCCCCTTTACACCTGGAACCCACCTCACAGCACTGACCTGTTCATTCTAGAACCTGTATATGACAATAGCATGGGGTTAAAAGAGTGCTGGACCAGGAACTGGACATTCTAGGTTCTTACCTCTATCTTGGGCAAGTCACTTGGATAATTTTGTTCCTTGATATTCTCCTCTGTAAAATGGAAGTAATGATGCTCACTTCCTAACCAGAAGTCGTGAGCATTAAATGAGATTATCTGTCATGGAAGCAAATGATCAGAGATACCAATAAAGAAGTGAGTGCTTTGTGCTCTGCAGTATGAGAAGGAGTGCTCTGCCCTCGTTCATTTGCTGTGTGACTTCAGAATACATTCCCGTCTTTAGGCTTCGGTTTCCCATCTGCAGAATGAAATCATTGGTCCAGGGTGTCAAACTGGGATGGACATTAAATCCTTTGGGGAGCGCTCAGAAATCCTGATGCCCAGCCTCCTCCCAGACCAATTAAATCCGAACCCCTGGGTCAGACCCAGTTAGTATTAGTCCCTCAAGTGGTTATACTATATGCCAAAGTCAAGACCTCTATCCTCGGGGAATGCTCCTCAATCCTGGCTACATTAGAATCTCTGGGGAGCTTTTACAAAAGAACAATGTCTAGGCCTAATCCTCCAACAATCAGAATGGGAATCTCTGGAGATGGGGTTTCCGGCATCAGCTCTTCAGTGTATCCCAGATAACCCTAATGAGCAGCCCGACTAGGAACGCTGGTCTAGGTGATGTCTATAATGCTGTCTAGGGGCGCCCGGGTGGCTCAGTCAGTGAAACGTCTGCCTTCGGCTCAGGTCATCATCCCAGGGTCCTGGGATTGGAGCCCCACGTTGGCTCCCTGCTCGGCAGGGGAGGCTGCTTCTCCCTCTCTTTCTGCCCCTGATCATGTGCTCTCTCTCAAATAAAATCTTAAAAATAACTAAATAAAATGCCCTGTCTTGCTCTGACCTGCTGACTCCCAATGTTTCTACAAGTGCTGCTAATGGGCTTCCAGGGCAAGGAGACCGTCCAGACAGCTGATCCGTGTCAGCATCAGCTGTGTTTATTTCCAGGCCTGGCCGGCTCCAGGGCCAGGACATGCTCGTGGCCCGGTTCTAGGGCCGCTGCAGGCCTTTACTCGTACTTGCAGAAATCCTTAAGTCCTTTCGGCAGGTGGAGCCCATCAATGGCCAACCGGTGCACCACGCTCCTTTGGATGACTAGGCGGCAGAGAGTCTGCAGGGACGGCACTGTGGAAAGAAGGCTGTCAGAGGCAAACTTAACTGGAGGGGCATCTGAGGCTGAGACCCTGAAGACCTAGGTCCTGGTTCTCCTCTTGTCATTAACTTGGGCAAGTCCCTTCTGCTTTCTAGGTCCAGCCTGCATCACAGGCTGTTCATGTGGTTGACATAGCACCTCTTTCAAAACCTCCACAATGCTGCAGCCCTGTTTCTATTGGAACCCCCCTCTTAGCAGTTGCTGGGGGCACAGGCAGTGTGCCTGACTCACCTGTGCACACCCGGCCTCCAGCACAGGTCTGACATAGGAGTGGGTTCTAGTTCACTGAATTCATAAAATGATCAGAGGTATAATAAAGGGCTTAAGAAGGCTAGGGGTGCCTGGGTGGCTCAGTGGGTTAAAGCCTCTGCCTTCAGCTCAGGTCATGATCCCAGGGTCTTGGGATCAAGCCCTGCATCGGGCTCCCTGCTCAGCAGGAAACCTGCCCCCACTCCCTGCCGCCTACTTGTGATCTCTGTCAAATAAATAAATAAATAAATCTTTTAAAAAAGGGGGGGCGAGGGCTTAAGAAGGCTATAAAGGACCAGATCGCACGAACAATCTGGAGCCTATGATGCCTTTCAACTGGTATGCCCAAATCCAGGAGCATTTGTCTAATAAGCACACAGCTTCCAAGGCAGCCCAGGTGTGACAGTTTAGAATCCCTGCCCTAGGTTAATACAGAAAACACTGGCAAAGCAAGCAACCTAATAGATCACAACCGAGATGGCGAAACGGCAGCCCAGAGCCAGGCAGTGACTTGTTCAGGATCCCAAGCAAAGGCAGAATTTCAAGTCTGATTCCCTAACTTCTAAACTAAGGCTGGACAAACGGAAGTCTTGCTAGCTGGTTTGAGAATCCTAGCAAGTTCCTGTTCCCACACTGGGCCAGGAGGGGTCGCTGCTCAGGGGGGTGGGATACCTACAGCCATACTCGAGCTGGACCAGGCGCACGCTCTTGGTGGAGGCAAACACGTCCACCACTGCGTAGAGGGGCTGGGCGGCTGGCAGCCCCCGGGCGCTAGGGCCCATGTCCTCGCCGTTGATGATGATGTGCATGTCGGCAGTGCCGTCCGGGCGTGGGCAGAAAAGAACGCCCAGCCGGCTGCGGCGCGCGGTCGGTGGCAGCACGTTCAGCTCATACAGCTGATCCAAGAGGTGGCTGTAGAGCCCGGGCCGGCTGCGACCCACCAGGCGGTCGCGGGGAATGCGAAACTGCTCGATGCACAGATACGGTTCCACCAGGAGGGCTGGCGGGCGGCTGGGGGCCAATGCCTCTGCCTCCGGGCGGTCCTCCCGGGGCACGCGGTTGTGATGGCGCGTAATGGCGAAGACCCAGGTGTGGCCGAGGCTGACTAGGTCGGGCAGCGAAAACTCGGGCACGGAGGCCAGAGTGGCTGGGTCTAGCGCGGTCAGGCCGAGGCGCAGGTGCCCGCACCAGCCCAGCTCTTTCTCCTCGATCTCGACCAGGAATACCTGGCCCGGGGCCAGCGGCTCGCGACTGAAGCATACGCCGTGAGCGAAACTCTCCACGCGTGTGGCCCGCGTCCCGGAGAGGTCCACGCGGATGTTGGCACCGTGCACCTGGTGGAAGCGGGTGGGACGGGACTCGGGACGCGCGGACCTCCAGGCCACGGGGTCGGAGACAGCAGCCATCTCCCGGCCACGAGACAGGCCAGCGGGCGCCGGGGGCTATTTTGGGAGGCGTGCTCAGAGGGTGACCGCGGGGCACCAAGTAAGGTAACCCTCCCATCCCCCCGACTGCCCTTCCCGAGGCTCTGCCCTGGGGTCCTAGCGCCGCTTGCTCAGCCATCCCGCTTGGACAGGGCCCACCGGGAAGCCGAGGGATCCTGGCCGCCCACATCTGGATCATTTGATGGCTGGCGCGCGCGACACGACCTGGGAGGACCACGGACTCTGACCGCAAGCAGGCCCCCGCTTGCGAGCCGCCGGTCCCGGGGGACCAGCGAGGCCACGGCAGGATGACTGTCACGTGACGCCGGCACCCACGTGATTCCGACTCCACATGACCTCCCGCGACCGGGCCCCTCCTGGAGAGCGAGGACGCGGGGGAGCAGAGGTGAGGGCGTCCCGGGAGGCCGGAGGGGACCCACGGCCCGGGGCGGTGCGGTGGGTGGGCGCTGGAGCCTGGCCGGGGACTTCTCTGGCCGCGCGCCGCCAGCTCCTCCGCGGGGCCGCCCCGCGGAAGCGCCGAGGAGCGAGGGAGCGCGGAAAAAGGCGGCCCCGCTTCCTGCTGCAGATGATCGGAGCCGCGCTGTCGCCTCCTTGGCTGCTGTTGCTACTCCTGCCCTGGGCGCCCCCAGGCCAGGCAGCACCGGACGTGGATGAGATCCAGTGCCTGCCTGGGTTGGCCAAGCAGCCGGCTTTCCGCCAGTACTCCGGCTACCTCCGTGGCTCCGGCTCCAAGCACCTCCACTACTGGTCTGCGGCCCTCCCTCCGGGGCGGGGAGGGGACGGGGCGCGAGCTGGAGGAGGGTCTGAAGACCTCCTGGGGAGCCTGGGAGCGGGGCGCGCTGGGAGGGGTCCCTCCGCGGGCACTCACCCTGCTCTGCCTCCCCTCCCAGGTTTGTGGAATCGCAGAAGGATCCCAAGAGCAGCCCTCTGGTGCTCTGGCTCAACGGAGGGCCCGGCTGCAGCTCCCTAGATGGCTTCCTCACAGAGCACGGCCCCTTCCTGGTGAGTGGAAAGCCACAGTCTCCCCACTACAACCAGGAAGGGGACGGTCCCTAATGGGGGGGCTGGGGAGGAGGGAGAGCAGGACTTGGAGGTGTTGCCAGTGTGCAGTTCTCCTGAGCCTGGGTTCCCTCGTCTGTACCATTGACTTTCTATACCTCGCAGGGGTTTTGCCGGAGTGTGGAGTGCCCAGCACAGTGGCCCTTGGCACTCAGCCCTCTCTCTCCTCTTCAGGTGCAGCCAGATGGTGCCACGCTGGAGTACAACCCCTATTCTTGGAACCTGGTATAGCTGGAGCCGGGGGTCCCGTGGGGGTGTCCGGGCACTCGGATGGGTTGGGGAGCCTTCTTCAGTTGGTTTCCTCCTGCCATGTAGATTGCCAATGTGTTGTACCTTGAGTCCCCAGCTGGGGTGGGCTTCTCCTACTCTGATGACAAGACTTATGCCACCAACGACACCGAGGTGAGTCCAGTGCCTGCCCTGTGCCCCAGCCTCCCCAGTTCTCTAAGGGTAGCATGAACTGGAAGAGAAGAACATGGCACTGGAGTCTGTTTTTGGCTCTTGCGCAGGCTGTGTGTGGTCTTGGCGAAGCCAATTCCTCTTGCTCAGAGTGGGTGGTGGGTGTCATGATCTCTGAAGTTCTTTCTAGCTCCAATACCAGCAGCTTTTGGTTCCCTCCATTCTGCTTTCCCTAGGTCGCCCAGAGCAATTTTGAGGCCCTGAAGGATTTCTTCCGCCTCTTCCCGGAGTACAAGGACAATGAGCTTTTCCTGACAGGAGAGAGCTATGCCGGCATTTACATCCCCACCCTGGCCGTGTTGGTCATGCAGGATCCCAGCATGAACCTGCAGGTAGGGCCGCTGCGGGAGGGGAGTGAGGCAGCTTATGGTCATGGCCTTTCGGTGAGCGAGGTCAGGCAGGCCATCTTCCCTGTCCAACTTGGTCTCCTTTGTAATGCACTTGCCACTGGCTGGCCTACTCCTGCTCACGGGCCTCCCAGGACGGAAGCTCACCTGTCAGCCAGCCAGATCTGTTCTTTACTTTGAGTGGCCTCCCCACAAACCAGCTTGGGTTTCAGTGTCCACATTGCTGGAGGTCTGGGTGTAGCCCAGGGAGGCTCCTCCTCTCCCTCCAGATGACCTGGATGCCCTGGCTGTTTCACAGGGGTTGGCTGTGGGCAATGGACTCTCCTCCTATGAACAGAATGACAACTCCCTGGTCTATTTCGCCTACTACCATGGCCTTCTGGGGAACAGGTATGGGAGGGGGTGGTTGGGCAATCTCCGGGGTGGGGCAGGTCATGAGATCTCAGGTCTGCTCTCCAGGCACATGATACCCCTGGGCCCTACCCCAGTTTATGACCAGGAGGCGGGGGCTGGGGTTGCTAGAAGTGTTCGGTGCAGTAAGGGACTCAGGAGGGCTGGTAGGATGGCCCCAGAGCAGCTAGATGGAGAACCTCCATACCATCCCCTGTGACCCGTTTCCTTGTCCCCTGGGAGGCAGGTGGTGGTGGGAGGTTGGAGGGAGAAAGTGGGAGGCCCCCCTTGGGCCTGAATGCTTTTGTGCCTCTCCTGCAGGCTCTGGTCTTCCCTCCAGACCCACTGCTGCTCTCAGAACAAGTGTAATTTCTACGACAACACCGACCCAGAATGCGTGACTAATGTGAGGTTCTTCCCCCAACCTCTGTCACCCCTGACACCCCCAGCCCAGAGAAGAGGACCACATCCCTTCCTTGGGGACTCCCTGACCCTGTCCCCTTTGGCTTTCCTGTCCTGCCTCCTACAGCAATTTGGTGTTTTCTGGGACACATCTAGGGATGTGTTCCTGTCACTACTTCCTGTGACTTTCTGGGCAAATCCTAGAATCCCTAGGAGGGAAAGGATCTCTCACATCTACAGTGTTCCAGGCACTGGGCTGACATAGGTCCACACGGATTATTTAAGTTTTCCCTTTAAGGGACATTGTATTGTCCACATTTTCCAGAAGAGGAAAGTGATGTCAAGAATGTTAAAGTTACTCGCCTGAAGTCACAGTGCTAGGAAGTAGTGCCACCAGGGTTTAGACCCCGGGCTGGCAGATGCCTTCCACTGAGCCTCAGTTCCCCTACCTGTAAAAAAAAGGTGGGGGAAGGGTAACAAGAGGCGAAGCAGGAGAGTGATGAATCTTGGGACATGTTGGTGAGATCCTGGGGAGACCAGGGCTTTGTGACACGGGGGTGGCTCGGCGTGTCATTGCAGCTACAGGAAGTGTCCCGCATCGTGGGCAACTCGGGCCTCAACATTTACAACCTCTACGCCCCCTGTGCTGGGGGTGTGCCTGGCCATTTAAGGTAGGCCCTGCGGTGTGCCCTGGGGGCCCTAGCCCCGCCTGGAGACGGAGGCACCCATCCCCTACTTCACTTGCAGGTTCAAGGAGGACACTGTCATGCTCCACGACTTTGGCAACATCTTCACTCGTCTGCCGCTCAAGCAGACACGGCATCAGGTGTGCAAATATCTGAGCTGCTTCTGGTGGGGGTGGGCCAGGGCGGCAAAGACCCTGACCTTTGGTCTGCTCTCCCAGGCGCTGCTGCTGCGCTCTGGGGACAGGGTGCGCATGGACCCGCCCTGCACCAACACCACGGCTGCCTCCACCTACCTCAACAACCCTTATGTGCGCAAGGCCCTCCACGTCCCTGAGCAGCTGCCCCGCTGGGACATGTGCAAGTGAGGCGCTGCGGCCAGCCGTGGTCTGGGGGTGGCAGGCTCTCGGGGCCTGTGGGTATCAGACAGGTTCCCAGGAACCCCTTGGCCAGGGTCTCTCAGGGGTGGCCTTCAGGGTGTGGCGGTGAGTTAGTTGTACTGAAAGTCTAACCTTTCAGCTGATGGATGTTTCACCAATTCATTGGTAAAATGTTAGTTTGCTTCCCCAGTAGTGAGTCAACAGACCCTATCCCCCACCCCCGCTCCGCTACAGTCCTCAGTTGCACAGATCTCCTGTGACCTGTGTTGAGTAACATGGTGACGCCCAGCATGGCAGGGGCCACTCACGTCCATTCTGATTGGCCAGTACCCCTGCCCTCCTGCCGTTAGCGCTCTGTGGTTCTCACACCCGTAGGCCCCTTGGTGCTAAATCCCAATCGTGGGCCCGTCACTAAATGTTTCCATCTACGCTTCCCAACGGGGGTGAGTGGAGGACCTCGGCGTTCCAGCCTCTCCAACTAAGTCCTAGAGACGTACACAAGGAGGGGACTGAATCCCAGCTCTGCCCCCTGGGCTGGAGCTTCAAGCTGGGAGGGGACAGGAAGGGGAGGTCTGCCATGTGACTCTGTTCCCCTTTACCTGGTCTTCATGGGGCCTGCCCACGTGCTCCCGCAGCTTCCTGGTGAATATACAGTACCGCCGTCTCTACCAAAGTGTGCAGGACCAGTACTTGAAGCTACTCACCACGCAGGTGAGTGGGTGCTGCGCGGTAGGGGCCACCAGCAACCTCAGGGCCCCCTTGAGAGTGCCACTCTGGACACCAGAAGCTGAAACTCTAAGAAACGAAGCCCAGTGATACAGGGTCACGATTTGAACATGGCTTTGTCCCCCACCCCATGCTGCTTTGTGGTAGGAGGCTGGGGGTTCTGCATCGGCCAAGGAGACTTTAGGTGGAGAAGAGCTGGGAGAACGTGTTACAGACAGGCAAATGGAGGTCCAGGGTGGGAAAGAGCCTTGTCCAAGGTCATCTAGGAGACCCTGACAGCCAGTCAGGACCAGATTCTCTATCCACAGTGGTTAGAGCAGGAGCTCTAGTGTCAAATGGACTGTGTGCAGGTTCCTTTACTAGCTGTATGATCCTGGGCACATTTCTCATATCTTGAGATTTGGTTTCCCCACCTGTAAAATGGGGTTAATAACAGTATCCACCTTCATAGGTGAAACATTTAGTAGAGCACTGGATATGTAGAAAACAGAAAACCTGCGTGTTTCCTGCTTCATGCTATTTAGCTGGGTCCCCTGAATTCCCTGAAGGGGTAGGGCTTGAACTAGGGAAGGGCTGGGTCCTGCGCTCACGCCAGAGCCCCCATTCCTTCTCTTGCCCGGCTTCAGAAATACCGGATCCTGCTGTACAACGGAGATGTGGACATGGCTTGCAATTTCATGGGGGATGAGTGGTTCGTGGATTCCCTCAACCAGAAGGTAAGGCGCAAGGATCCCAGCTCTGGGGAGGGATGGGGCAGCTGTGCCTGGCAACTGGGCTCTGGGCAGACAGACAGGGCAAACCTGGGGGAGTTCCAGGCCCCTGAGGTCTTGCTGGCAGCTGTGGGCAGCAGCAGGCTGCTAAGTCTTTCCTCGTGGGACAGATGGAGGTCCAGCGCCGGCCCTGGTTAGTGGACTATGGGGACAGTGGAGAGCAGATTGCTGGCTTCGTGAAGGAGTTCTCCCACATCGCCTTTCTCACCATCAAGGTAGAGCCTGGGCCTGAAGAGGGTTGGCTTGGCTGGAGGAGATGGGGCAGGACCCACCCATCCTCTCCTCCCAGCTCCCTGTTACACTGGGTTACCGTCTGGGCCCATAAGAGCAAGTTTTCTGGAGGGAGTGGGAGAAGAGGAGGGTCACTGGCTGAAGGGATCCAGTAGGATGGAGGGGGCACCCAGGGGCAGGGGTGACACAGGAAGGTGATCTCACAGAGCTTTGCTTCTAGGGAGCTGGGCACATGGTCCCCACCGACAAGCCCCAGGCTGCCCTCACCATGTTCTCCCGCTTCCTGAATAAGCAGCCGTACTGATGGAGATCAGTCCCCCTTCTGCCCGATGCAGCCATACTGACAGAGACAAGTCCCCCTTCTGATCCAGCCCCTTTCCTGCCTCTCCTGATGGAGGGAGGCCCTCTTTTATGCAAAATGCCCCTGTGGGGCAGATCCCGGCCTCCAGAACCAACCTACCTCCCCACCACTGACCCCTCCACAGCCCTCTGCCTCCCAGACCAGGCCCCAGTGCCTCAGTAGACAGCCTGGGGGAGTTAGCACTTTATTCCTGACTGGGGTGGGGCCTGGCCCCTCCCTTCATGCACTGGAACACAGCAGAGCTCAGCCCAGCCCATGGGGAGGGTGGACGGACTGTAATCAATGGATTGACTGATTATGGAATTAAATTGGGTACAGCTTAAAGCCCTGTCTTCTCTGTGGCACTGGGGGTTAGGACACTATAGGCTGGGGGTGGAAGGTCCTGGGGGAGGGGATGACAGGCGTCTGGAGTCCCAAAAGCCCCTCCCAGGGTGGGCTTGAGGACTCAGGCAGCCGCTGTGGAGGGCGGAGAGGCACTGGATGTCCAGGGGTCCCGGGTGTCGGCAGGCCGGTTCTTCTCAATCACCTCTCGCAGCCCTTTGGCAAAGTGGAGGTCGGCCCCAATGGTGAGGAAGCCCTGTGCAGTGGGGCAGAGAGGGGAGTCTGTTCATTCCATCACAGAGGCCAAAATTTCAAGATAGAGACAGAGTTCTTAGCCTTGAGGGGTTCTGTTTAGTGGGACAGGAGGAGCAGCAAAGAAGGTCTTCTAGCTCCCTGTGAAGGGTGTAAAAGAGAGGCTGCAGGAACACAGTCTGTGGAGGTCAAGGAGGGCTTCCTGGAGGAGGTGACCTCTTAGCTCAGACGGTCAAGATAAGTAGATATTAGGGGTGGAATCCGGGAAGAGGTTTAGAAGGTGAGGGTACAGCTGTGCAGAGGGCTGGAGAAGTCTGATGATGGAAGATTAAAATGGGAGGGGCCGTCAATGAGGGAGGAGCTGGGGTCAGGTAGCCCAGTTAGGTTGGTGGTGAATCAGGGGCGGGGAGGCTCTGCCCTCCTCCATCAACCCCCTCAACTCACCGCATGGTTCGTCACCACCTCACGCACGAAGTTGATGCCCTCGGGTAGTGGGATCTGCACCCCCCGCCACATCCGCTCTGTGGGTGGGAGCAGTTGGCTCAGCAGGGATCCACCCAGCTCCCCTCTCTTCCCTCTCCTGCCCTCCGACCCCCAGCCCTACCATTGAGCATGGGCATCACCCCAATCTGCAGCATGGTCTTCAAAGGGGCTTGCAGTGGGATCAGCTGGGAAGGAGAGGGCAGGATGTCAGGGCAAGCAGTAGGAAGCCGACAGGCCTCCGTTGCCCAGCCCTGACCCGGCCTCGGCACGCCCACCACCCCCAACTCACTGCCAGTGACTCCAAAGCGGACTGGTTTGAATAGATTCGGAACCTACGGGAGAGAAAGAAGTGTCCAGTAAGCACAAGGCCCAGAAGTTCCCCTTCCTCAGGCCACCAGATGCCCCTCAGTCTCAGCCTCAGATGTTCCCATCTTCACACCTGTCTAGGGCTTCTGCCACTCGCCAGATGTGCATCCCTGGGTGGGGGAGTCCTTTCTCCCGCTTTCGGTTCCTTTTCTTCAAGTTTGCTACTTGTAATTCATTGACCACTTCCTGTATACCAGACTTGGCCTGACCGCCTGGCGTGTGTAGTTTGTGTTTGTTTAGTGAAACTTACAGAGCTTACTTCCTCCTAGGTACTAAGCATGTTACAGAAGTTAAATAGTAAGATATTTTAAAATGCCAACGTGACTTCATCCTCCCGACAGCTCTAAGAAGTAGGTGCTATGAAATGATCTGTACTTTTTAGATGAGGCAGATCAAGCCTAGAGAGCCGAAGGCATTCGCCTGCGGTCTCACAGCTGGTAGAGGGCAGAAGCTGCCTCTAGGATCTAAACTCTTTTTTTTTTTTTTTTAAGATTTTATTTATTCATTTGACAGACAGATCACAGGCAGAGAGGCAGGCAGAGATAGAGGGGGAAGCAGGCTCCCCGCTGAGCAGAGAGCCCGATGCGGGGCTCGATCCCAGTACCCTGGGTATTATGACCTGAGCCGAAGGCAGAGGCTTTAACCCACTGAGCCACCCAGGTGCCCCTAGAATCTAAACTCTTAACCACGACCCTGCAATATCTCATTTAACCTCTGGGACAGTGCTGTCCAGTAGAACTTTCCGCAGACTGTGGCACATTTGCCCCCGCTGTGTAGTAGCCCCTGGCTGCCTGTGGCTCACACAGTAGGTGCTATTTTTCCCTCCATTTAGTCCATGAAGAAAATGAAGTGAAGTGACTCTTAAGATTGGAAAAGCTGGGCTGTTTCTGCCTGAACCCCTGCGGTTAGGCTCTTTGCTGTGCGACTGTGGGACCGTGGGCACGTCACTTAACCTTGCTGGGCTGGTTCATGCCTCTCAGAAGACCTGCTCTGCCTGCCTCTGGGTCATAAGATAATCTAGAGAAATTCCACCTGATTAAAATGCATTTGTTCCACATGAACAAAGACCCTAGCTTCCCAGCAGCTATAGATCTGTTGTCGAACAGGTGCAACTATCCTGAAGGCACTCAGGCTCAGCAAGGTGAAGCGCTTGCCCGAGACCTTGACTGGCTGCTTACCGGCGCAGGTCCAGCTGGGTGCGCAGCGCCTTCCCCCGGAGTGCCATCTTGGCGCTGAGACGGGCGTCCTACAGGCAAGGGGGTTGGGGCAGGGTTACTGACCCACGGGGTCCGCAGCATGCTCATCCTGACCCTCAGTACCCCCGCTCTAGTGTCCGCACCATGGTCATGCTGGACAGCTGGACCTCGGGCTGGTCAGGTGGGACCAGGGCTATGGTGACACTGGCAGTGACGGAGACCGTGCTACCCGAGGGCTTGATGGTGCAGCGAGGTGGGGCCAGGACGCGCAGCTCCAGCTTCAGCGGGGAGTCGATCACCGCTGGGCTCTGGGGACAGAGTGGGGGAGGGCAGGGGTAGTCCCACGTCTGCTCCCTGATGAGCCCCAGGAGGGAACATGGGGTGGCTCAGGCTCTGCCTGCTGGGAGCCCAGACCCGCAAATAACAAGGACTGGTGTGGCTTCCCAGACCCTTCAGAACTGTGCCCAGCCTCTGTGCCTTTGCTCACGTGAGGGATGGAATGTCTCCTACTGCTTTCCTGAGTTCTTGCTAGTGGGGATCTATCTCCAGCCAGACCCCTCTGGGACAGTGTTTGCATCAGATATGCCCACTCTCTGCCGTATCGTCCTTTTCTCTGCACTGCTGTGCTCTTTCCCGTGTAGGCACTGACCAATATTTTGCCTGTGTGAGCTCATTCAGAGCTCATCATAACCATGTGAGGCAGGTGCTATCATGCTTATCTTGGAGATGGGGAAACCAGGGCACAGAGAAGTTAAGTAACTTGTCCAAGGTTCTGGAGTCATCCAGTTGCAGACCCTGGGATGCAGATCTGGGCAGTCTGGCCAGAGAGTCCATGACCCTCCCCCACCACTTGGCCATCAGGTAGATGGTGACGATGGGGATGACAGCAGCAGGAACAGCAACTCGTGTTTCCTGAGCAGTTAACCTGCGCCAGGGGCTGCTCTAATTTCTTTACGTGAATTAATTCAGTTAATCCTCAGCGACAGCCCTGGGAGGCTATAGTGTAGAAGAGATTAAGGGCAAGCCCTCTAACGATCACTGAGATGCTTTTTAGATTTTGACCTCCCAACCCTCTTCCCATGAAACAAGGGGAAATCATAAGGCAAAAGAAGAATACATCAGGGCATCTGGCTGGCCCAGTCAGTAGAGCATGGGACGCTTAATCGTGAGGGTAATGAGCTCGAGCCCCACGATGGGCATAGAGATTATTAAAAAAATTAACTTAAAAAAAGAATACATCGGTCATTGTTAGAGTCCCTACACGTAGAGAGCTTGGGTTCTCAGCCTGTGCTCCTCCTAGCTTCATGAAGAAGTAGCAAGGGCCCTTCCCAGACCTGGAATCGACCTTGACAAATAAGAGAACTTAGCCACAGGCGAGAGGTCGGGCCTTCTGTCTACTGCACAGTGGCTGCAGGGGCCTCTGCTTGTACAGCTCACGCGTCCCCTCGCTGGTGTGCAGGTGGTATGGCCGCCCACCCTGGCCACGTCCCTACCTCCCGCCAACACTCACCAGTAGGACAATGCTCCCAAAGTAGGTGGCTCTCAGCAGCATGTCCAGATCGTGGGGCACCTAGAGAGGGGAAGAGGATGAGGCAGGGTTATCGGGAGTTTCGGACAGGTCCCCTCTTGGCCATCCAGCAGACAGACCCCGACATACCTTGTCCCCCACCAGGGACAGCTTCAGGGCTTCTGCCCGGAAGTAACTCTCCATGGCAGAGTCAAAGAAGAACTCTGAGAAGGCCACGTACACCATCCGCTCCTCCTCCTGCAGCTGGGGCTCTACCGCCCGGTTGGGCAGGCTCCAGTTCCCCTCAGCCAGAGGAAAGAAGGCCCCCTACAGTTGGGGGATCAGGGTCAGCCTGGCCCAGCACCCAGATCTTCCCACGCCCGGTGCCAGGCCCCGTGAGGGTTGGACCCAGTTGCTATCTTTAGGGGTCTTATTAGCACAACTTTTTCTTTTAAGTTGTATTTATTTAAGTAATCTCTCCTCCCAACATGGGGCTTGAACTCACGACCCCAAGATTCAGAGTCGCATGCTCTACCAACACCCCACCAGGTGCCCTCGTTAGCACAACTCCTAAAAAGTCATTCAAAGGAGGGCAGCTGGAGTTCTGCAAGGGAGCACTCCCATTAGGCCAGAGAAGGGACACCCAGGAAAGGGACTTGGGGAGGAGGTGGCTTGTGAGTGGGTCTTGAAAGATACAGAGCAGGAGTGAGAAAAGCTGCTGTTTACATTTACATAGATTATGTGCATAGAGCTGTTATGTCCAACTGCTTCAGGGGAGGTGGGAAAGGGCAGCGCATGAGCAAAGGCCCTGAGGCAGGAAGCCAGGGGCATATTTGGGAAAGAATGAGTGCAGAGAAACAGGGTGAAGTCAGAAAGGTGGGGCCAGACCCAGGGGTTGAACCGAATTCTGCAGGCCATGGGGGTCCACTCAGCAGTGCAGTGGCCCAGAGCTGTGCCTTCAGAGGACAAAATGAGCAACACCAGGAACAAGGAGGAGGTCTGGTTAGGCCAGAGACGCCAGAGCAGCCAGGCAGCTCACCCGGAAGTCCATGTCCAGGTTGCTATCGGAAGCGACCGGGTCCTTCAGGAGGGAGTAGTCGATGCCAACCAGCTCATCCACAGAGCTGCGAACTGTGGGAAGGAGTGCAGTCACTCAAGCTGCGTTCACCCTTCGGGGCCTGTTTCTCATCCACAATGCGGTGATTAGAAATCCTCCCTCGTAGGGTTGTTGTGGGGATCAAATCGGTTTTACGCGGGAAGCACTCAGTGCTCAGCAATATTAATGACCACTCCTGACATCGCCACCCCTATGACAAGGGCTCCATGAGATCACTAAACAAGACGGCAAGGGATTCTCTTCCCTCATTGTTCCCCATGCCCTGTGTGGGGCGTGATGATCTCTACCCCACAGCAGGCAGAGGTCACAGCAGGAAAAGGGAATTCGTGTTAGTTGAACACCTGTTAAGTGCAAGGGATGAATACAGACAAGTTCCCAGTGATCAGCAAGTCCATATCGAGGACATAGACAATCACCGCTCAATTACTTGTTCCAACAACCCCCACAAGGAGGCATCGGCAGCCAAGTGAAGACACCAGGGCCCAGAGAAAGGTGAGTACTTACCTAGGGCCACGTGGCCAGTCAGCAGCAGAGGCCCTATTTGAGGCCAGGGCATGGCAGGGGGCTACTCTGAGGCCCTGCCTGGCAGCTGCACACCTAGCCCCCTCCTCACCCCCAGTCCAGTCCCAGGCATGGCCCGGAGCTTCCCTCCCGGCCAGCACCAACTCACCAGGCACAGTGTCCAGGAGTGAATTGAGGAGCACCGTCCCTGCGTGGTAAAGCACAGGGCAGATCTGCGAGGTGGGGTCTAGAGTCAGGGCCTTCCAAAGAGGGGAGGGCACCCCACACACACACTACTGCTGTACCTGCTGGTTCAGGAGAAAGCGCATCCCCGAGATGATGAATGTGGAGAGGAACTCGTACACCTTCCTGCAAGGAGGGGAGAGACCACGTGAGCCCAGACTCTGCCCTACCCCAATCCAGGCCCAGGAGAAATCACTAGCCTGAGAGATGGGGAGGAGGTGGCTCAGCTTTACTGTATTACCACCTCTTTAATGGAGGGTTTCCAAATCCCCTCTCTAGCCTTATTCTCAAGACCTAACCCCTGCCCCCCACCAGCCCCATGAATTTACCCCCAGTTCTTCAAACCTGCTGTAAGCATCCCTACTTCCAGATGCTTACTCATACCCTCCCTTCCACCCTCAGCGTTCCTGTCCTGTATGTCCCTCTGTATAGGCTCAGATGCTTCCTCTTCCAGGCAGTCTTCCCAGATTACCCTCTTCTGAACCCAGGGAGGACTCAGTTCCTCCCTCAAAGCCCCAATAACAAATATTTTGTCCCTTCAGCTAGGCTCTTGAGTTCCTTTATGAATCCTCAAGGACTTGCATATACGTTATTTTTTAATAAATAAAAACTTGGCAGTATACCAACACCAGATGATAAATCCACCATCTTTTCTTTCCCACTCTCTTTGAGAACAATCACTAAGTCCCCTTCTCAGCCCCAAACCTGAAATTATGCTATTGTTTTTATCAGTAGTAGTGAGGGCTACCAATTACTGAGTTCATGTCCAGCTGCACATACTGATCCTCACAATTACTCTTATCTAGGAAGCTAGCCACTAACATGCCAGGCACTGTTCTAAATATTTGTACATATATTAATAAACAGTCTTCAGAACATAAAATTATAAAATAGTTCCTATTATCATCCTCATCTTACCAATGAGGAAATTGAGGCACAGAGCTTCAGTGACTCGACCAAGGTCACACAGCAGGGAAATGAGGATGCTGAGAGATGGACCCTGTTGACCTGGCTCCCAAGTCTGTGCACTTTGCATCGTACTAGGCAGTAAGGCTCAAAGGGGGGTGCCCTGGGTTGGAGATCGGGCTTACTTGAAGGTTCCCCCGAAGGCTGCGTGCATTCTGGAGACCGAGGCCTGGCAGGAGACGTTGGACACTTTGATGCGGCCAGTGGCATCCCGGGAGAGCTGCAGAGCAGTGCGGATGGACACACCCTCGGCAGAGGCATTGATGTAGCCCCCATCATATCTGCAAGGGGGGGTGGGGCAGTCAATGTCCAGCCTTACAGGGTCTTCGCCAGCCCCCACCCACCCCATACCTCATGATACTTTTCTTTAAAAGATTTTATATATTTATTTGACAAAGAGATCACAAGTAGGCAGAGAGGCAGACAGAGAAAGAGGGGGAAGCATGCTCCCTACTGAGCAGAGAGCCCGATTTGGGGCTCCATCCTAGGACCCTGAGATCATGACCTGAGCCCAAGGCAGAATCTTAGCCCACTGAGCCACCCAGGCGCCGCGTCATGATACTTCTTTTTTTTTCTTTTAAGATTTTATTTATGTATTTGACAGACAGAGATCGCAAGTAGGCAGAGAGGCAGGAGGAGAGAGAGGAGGAAGCAGGCTCCCTGCTTAGCAAACAGCCCGATGTGGGACTCGATCCAATGACCCTGGGATCATGACCTGAGCCGAAAGCAGAGGCTTTAACCCACTGAGCCACCCAGGAGCCTCCTGTCATGATGTTTCTTAATAAGTCTTCACTTCCCCGGTTTACTAGACATTCTACCAAACCCTTATGAAGTGGGTCTGCTTGTCCCTATTGCACAGATGAAGAAATTGAGACGCAGGAAGGCTAAACGATTGCCCACAGCCCCGCGGCCTCCTGGCCCTCCTGATCCACCCTCCACTCCCCAGCAGTGCCAGGTCCTCACAAGAACCAGTAGAGAAGCTGCCTCCGGAAACGCAGCCCCAAGGACGCGTTGCTGATCTGTAGCACCAGCTCTTGCTCTGGCTGGAAATGGAGCTCAGAGGATGTCAGCTGCAGCTCTGTGACCTTCACCCTTCAGGAAGCCTCAGGATTAGTTTCAGGACCACGAAGAGGGGGTCTCACCCAACCACAGGAAACTCATTCCCTCCTCTCCCGGTCCAGGCCTGGGAAAGCTGAGGTGGGTGGAAGGAATTCTCCCACTTCCCCTCAAGTGCCGGGCCTGGACTTGGACAGCTTGGAGATGAGCTTCTCCCGACCCAGGTGTTAAAAGTGAGCTTCACCCCTTCTTTAGAGGCCTGATTGCTTACACACCCTTCCCTCTCACACCCTGTAGTGATTGACCTGCTCTTTTAACCGAATGCTTTGATTTTCTCTGTCAGCTGAGCAGCACATCCCATTTCTCCTATTCCCACCGTCGTAAATTCTTGTCTCTTGTTTCCTGGTACCTTTCCCTTTAGCTCCACCTCGGAGCCTAGACCCCACTCTCATCCACTGGCAAGTTTCCTGACTCCCCCTTTCCGTGGCTAAAGAGCCACGCCTCAGCCTGCAAGGATTCTGCTTTGCGGTTCTTGGTCCCGCCTATGTTGGAGGGCTTGGCCTTTATGCTCTCCGCCCCCATCCTGTTTCTTGAGTCCCGCCCCCAAGGTGTGGTCACACCCCTGCCCCACCCACTTTGTCCCTCCCCCCCCGGCGCTAGGCCCCGCCCCGAAGCCCGAGACCCCGCCCCCCAGGTCTCCTGCTTACTCCGAGATGTTGTAGTAGAATTGGCCTTCCCGGCCCCGCAGGTCCGGAATGGTGATGGTCTCCAGCTCTTGTTCCAGAAAGCGCAGGCCCTCCTGCTTCACTGAAGTAGCAGCGAGACCCTTAGGTCCTGCGCCCACGGCCGGGGCGACCCCTCCCTCATCGGCCCTCAGCCGGCCCAGCGCCTTACCCAGCTCCAGCGCCTTGGAGGTGATGCGGATCTTGCAGCCGGGGAGCTCCGCATGAGCGCCTACCAGAAACGCTAGGAGGAGGGCCCCGAGAAGGGCCATGGCGAGCGGGCCTGGGGTGGGGTGGGGTCGCTGGAGTCATCAGGGCCGCCAAAACCCACTCCCCGGTTGTCCAACTAGAAAAGGGACTGGCCGGATCCTTACCCTCGAAACAGCTCTTCAGGGAACTTGGAACCAATTATATTGCCTCCATTTGGCAGATGCGGAAACTGAGGCTCAGAGAGGCGATGCGACTCGCGCTCTGGTTCCCAGAGGATTTGGGACACGGGGGAAAGGGAGGGGACATCTTCGGTCCCCCCGTGCACCCGCCGCGTGATGAGTTTGGACCTCCCGGGTACCAGCGCCCCCCCCTTCCCTTTAGCAGAGGGCGGGCGCGGCTTGCCTGTTACTATGGAAACGGCTGCACGCGCATTCCTGGGGGGTGTCTCGCAGTCTCCCAGGCCCCGCGCCGGGGGGAGTAGAGGGGGCTGCCGGCCCGACCTCGGGCTCACCGGTCTCCCGGCTCCGCCGGGTCCTAAATCCCTGCCATAGCGATTCGGCCTGGTACCCCCCCACCCCCATATCAGCGCCCGCCTTCATGGGATCTCTACCCCACCCGGGTTCAGTAGACCACGCAGCTCAGCGAGGGGCTGGGGGTGGATGGGGACGCGCCCCAACTCACTGCGGCGGAGCTGGGGGCGTCGGTGCAGTCACGTGGGGCGGCGGGCTGCGCAGGGGATCCGGGCGGCGGGGTCTGGCGGGCAGTGCTAGTCCAGCCGCCTTTATAATGCCGGGCCTCTCCGACCCCCCTCCTCGCTCCCGCTCTCCCCTCCTCCCTCAGGGGCTGGGAGGGGACGGGGCGGAACGCTGGCAGCCGCGAGGGTGGAGAGGGCTGTACAGAGCCCCGTGACAGGCCGGGCCGCTGTCAAGACAAGTGGGGGACCCAAGCCGGGAAGGAGGGAGGGAAGTGCAGGAATTGGCCCGCCCAATCCCAACAGTCCTTGCTTCTCTGGGACCTTGGTTTAAATTCCAAATGCCCATGTCTTCTTGTATGATCCTGAGCAAGTCACTTCACTTGGGTCACTGTGCCTCAGTTTCCTCATTCAGCAAAATGTGCGGGATACTTGGGACCACCCACAAAATCAATGTCCAAGGCACATTTTCTTCCTTTCCACCTAAAATCATCAAGACCTCTTCTTGGCAGGCTTCACCCGGGGACCCCCACCACCACCACCACCAAATGTCTCTATGTCACTATGTAGGGACCTAACAGGCCCTGGAGACTTCTCCCACCAGAGTCCAAGCAAGTGTTGCCTGCCCAGGAGGTCGGGCACAGACTGCTGGAGTAACCCCAGAGGCAGGCAGGGTTGGTGTTTCCCAGGGACTGTGGATTTTGTGTGTGTGAACCTTTGAAGCTAGGTTCTCCCCACAGTATCTCCATCTACTGCCTGCGGTGTGTCCCCAGCTCCTGGGACTGGCACAGAGTAGGTGCCTGCTAACCCTAACCTTTGTTTGTTGTTAAATGGATGAAAGCCGAAAGGAAAAGCAATAAAGGTGAGTGTCCACTGAACACATATGTAGCACTAAGCACTCATCCAGGTAGGAATGCCAACATGTCCTGATTTGCCCAGGACCTTCCTAGCTTTGAAACTGAATGTCTCCCTTCCGGGGAACCCCCTCAGTCCCAGGCCAACAAGGACGGTTAGTCATCCTAGATCTAGAGGAACTTATTTAATCTTAACCTATGAGGTTGGCACTAGTATGGACCCACCCTAGCAGGAAACCAGACGTAAAGACCACTGGACAGCTACTACCAGAAAACCCACGAACTGTGAAAGGGTGGGAGGTGGTATTTCTAGCCCAGTAGCTAGTACTTAGAATCTTGAGTCCGACAGACCAGGAATCAAATTCTTGGAATTCGTCCAATTCTTGGACCCCTACTGAAGCAGCGCTGAGACTCAGCTTCCTCTTCTGAAAACAGAAACAACAAGGTCGTTGCAAGAATAAATGTGCCTCCTGGCTGTACTGAGCACAGTACATGGCACACCATTAGTGCCAAATAAATACTGGCTATTCGGATGAGAGGCACACCCCACAAGCACATGAGACAGAAAGGGTTGAGGAGAGGAAGGAAGAAAGAGCTAAGGATATCCAGAGGAGGAAGTGCCTTAATGCCTTTGAACTCTAGTAGCCCTCACTCTTCCTGGAGCCTGGCTCAAGCAGAAAACCTGGCAGATGTTAGTTTTCTTTCTTCTCATTTTCCTTTTTTTTTTTTTTTAGATTTTATTTATTTATTTGACAGAGAGCACAAGCAGGGGGAGCAGCAGGCAGAGGGAGAGGGAGAAGCAGGCTCCCTGCTGAGTAGGGAGCCCAATGTGGGGTTCCATTCCAGGACCCTGGGATCATGATCTGAGCCAAAGACAGATGCTCAACCGACCGAGCCACGCAGGTGCCCCTCTTCTCAATTTTTTTTTTTTTTAGAATGCCAGTTTTTGTTTGTTTGTTTTTAAGATTTTATTTATTTATTTGACAGACAGAGATCACAAGCAGGCAGAGAAGCAAGCAGAGAGAGAGAGGAGGAAGCAGGCTCCCTGCTGGGCAGAGATCCCAATGCTGGGCTCGATCCCAGAACCCTGGGATCACGCCTGAGCCAAAGGCAGAGGCTTTAACCCACTGAGCCACCCAAGCACCCCGCCCTCTTCTCAATTTCTTAACTGAAATGCAAGCTCCATCTTTGTATCACTGGGATGTCCTACAGGAGATTCTTGTTTCCTGCATGTCACTCTCTCCGCAGCAACCCCAATAAGCTTTAAATGGAGCTGTGTGATCTTGGGCCAGTGGTTTAACCTCTCTGGACCTGTTTCCACATCTGGACTGCTTGTAGGGATTAAGAGTTAATGCATTTTTTTTTAAGAGTTAATGGATTTAAAAGACTTGATGAGCACCTGGCATTTAGTAAGGGCTCAGAAAATGTCAGCCCCAATCATTGGCGTCCTTTGTTAGCATCTAGGGCTTTCCATGATACTCAGAATAAACTGCGGCCTCTGTGCCCTGACTTCCAGGCATGCTACACGAGTGCCCCTGTCTTGTCACTCACCCTCTGTCATCCCCCTTTATTCTGCTCTGGCCACACTGCCTTTGCACTTGCTGTTCCCTCTGCTTGGAATGCCTTTCCACCTGATCTTCCCACAGCTCCCTCCTTGTCATGCTGGTCTCAGCTTCAGCGGCATTTCCTCAGAGAGGACTTCCTCCCTACCTCGCCATTACTCTCAGTCCCATCAGCCTGGCTTATTTGCTTTATACATCTTGTCACCAGTTAATATCGGTCTACAAAAGTATTGGTGAATGGAGACATGGTCTGTGTCCATGAGAGCTAGGATCTGGTTCCCCACTTAATCCTAGTGCCTAGAACCGTGCCTGCACGGAGGAGGTCCCGCCTATTTGCTGAGTGACTAAACTGGTTTGGAGCCCTCAGGTGTGTCTGGGGGACAGGTGACATCTATAATACCCCAGATTCTTAAGGGACTCCTGTCCCATGTTTGTCTCAGCCTGACTGACCCTAAACACAGCTCTGGGCTCAGGGACAAGATGGACTCACTGGCCTTGAATCCTGGCAGCCCGACTCTCCATCCCTTGGGTTTCCCCTTCCTCCTGAAGCGTGTGCCCCCAGCCCTCACACTTCAGTGACACTGGCAGTTGGGCAGCCCAGGGGGGTCTTTGGCAACCTCCCTGAGTCCTCAACACTTGATCTGAGAGATGAAGAAATCAGAAGCCCCAAATCCCTTCCACTTTCACTCCCAGCTTTGAAGAAGAAAGGAGGGACTTCCCAGCCCTCAAAGGGACAGGACAGAAATCCTTTTCTAGCCCCTGTTGTGCACCCATCACAGTGATATTGTTAAACCACAAGGAGAGCAAAGTATTATTTAATTAGCTTTGGAATCACACAGACCTGGTTCAAATCCGGCTCCTGTCATTTTCTAGAGCAGAGGTCAGAGAGCTGTTCCTGTTAAAAGTCAGATAAGATAGTACATATTTTAGGCTGTGCTGGCTCTGTGGTCTCCGGTCAGCTGTTCAAACTCCTCCACGGCAGCTATAAACAAGACTTACACGAACAGACTGCTTGCTGGATTTGCGTCCATGAGCTGTAGGTTGCCAACCCCTGTTCTAGAGTAAATTAAAAAGTAAATCTCAGGGTGCCTGGGTGGCTCAGTGGGTTAAGCCTCTGCCTTCGGTTCAGGTCATGATCTCAGGGTCCTGGGATCGAGGCCCATATCGGGCTCTCTGCTCAGCGGGGAGCCTGCATCCCCGCACCCCTCCTCCCCGGCCTGCTTGTGATCTCTCTCTCTCTGTCAAGTAAATAAATAAAAACTTTGGGGGAAAAAAAAGTAAATCTCTTCAAGAGCCTCAGTTTCCACATCTGTAAGATGGGGATGATCTAGTACCTGCCTACCTCTCTGGGTGGTGGTGAGATTTTTTTTTAATTTTTTAAAAATTTATTTGACAGACAGAGGTCACAAGTAGGCAGAGAGGCAGGCAGAGAGAGAGGAAGGAAAGCAGGCTCCCTGCTGAGCAGAGAGCCCGATGCAGGGCTGGATCCCAGGACCCTGGGATCATAACCTGAGCCAAAAGCAGAGGCTTTAACCCACTGAGCCACCCAGGCGCCCCGGTGGTGAGATTTTAAATAAAGTATGTAACATGCTGGGGCGCCTGGGTGCCTCTGTCTGTTAAGCTGCCACCTTTTGATTTTGGCTCAGGTCATGATCTCGGGATCCTGGGATCGAGCCCCACATCTGGCTCTGCGCTCAGTGGGGAGTCTACTTTAGGATTCTCTTCCTCTCCCTCTGCCCATTTCCCCCCAACTCACTCTCTCTAAAATAAATAAGTAAATCTTTTTTTTTAAGATTTTATTTATTATTTATTTGACAGACAGAGATCACAAGTAGGCAGAGAGGCAGGCAGAGAGAGGGGGAAGCAGGCTCCCCGTGGGGCAGAGAGCTTGATGTGGGGCTTGATCCTAGGACCCTGGGATCATGCCCTGAGCCGAAGGCAGGGGCTTTAAGTCACTCAGCCACCCAGGTGCCCCAGCAAATCTTTTTTTTTTTTTTTTTTTTAAGTATATGGGGCTCCCAGGTGGCTCAGTCGGTTAAACATCTGACTTGGGCTCAGGTCACAATCTCAGGGTCCTGGGATAGAGTTCCACGACAGGCTCCCCACCGGTCCAGGAGGTTTGCTTATCCTTCTGCCCCACTGTGGTTCATGCACGCGTGCTGTCTCTCTCAAAACAAACAAACAAACATACAAACAAACTTACCAAATAAAAGTATGTAAAATGCTGGGCCTAGTACTTGGCACACTAAAGGGCTCAGTAAATGTGTCTGGTCTTCAGTATTAACTAAACAAAAGTGCTAGTATTAACAAACAAAAAGTGCTTTCCAGATATCAACTCACTGAAAACTCATAACGTCCTATAAGACAGGTTATCATTAACCCATTTTACAGATGAGGAAGTAGAGACCCAGAGAGGTTAAGGAACTTGCTTGAGTCAGTCTGGCTCCAGAGCCCCTGCTCTTAACCACTCCACTCACTTGTGTCTCTTCTTAAATGACCGCGTTTAATCCTCACAGCAATTCCTTGAAATAGCGATCATTGCCCCTGTTTTATAGACTGGCAGACTGAGGTACAGCGGGAGGAACTAAATGGTCCAAGTAAGTAGACCACAGGACACCAGTTGGATTCCTGCCCAAGATGTCAACATGCCTAGCCTGGCTTCCCCTTCCCTCTCCCCACCTCCAGCTGTGTTTTCTTTGGATCCTTGCATGGCTTGGAGAAGCTGCGTCAGACCGTCTCCCCTCCTGACCATTCTCCCGCCCCCGAGGCACATCCAAGCTACCCCTCAGGAAGTGAACCCCCTTCCTCTCTCTGTAGCTCGTGGACATGGAGGGGCCTGGGTTGGTCCCCCTGGGTGGGCCTGGGAACGAGTGACAGGGGGCGGAGTTGGAATGAGGGAAGAGCTCTGTGGGGGGGACCCATGTCAGCCCAGGAGACTCTGATTACATTCTCCCCAAACAGGCTGAATGACACATGGCGGGGCCAGACATTTACCAAATGGAGATATAAGAAACACAGGACTGGGGCTGTCTGAGTGCACCCAGCGCAGAGCTGCTTACTGCCTTTCTGTGGCTTCTAAAACTTGGACACTTGGCCTTTGGGTTTCTCCTTTCCTTTACCCGTTTTCTCCTTGAAGACCAGCTCCTTTTTCTGCGGATGGAGCTGGCCACCTGGCCCCCAAAGGATCTTCCAGGTTTCAAAGTCAAGGACTCCAACGCTTCTCATGGAGCGTTGCTCCCCGGCTCCAGAGTGCTGTGCGTCCCTGTCCCTTGTACCTCTCCAGCTACTTGGCCTTGAGCAGCTCACTCATCCTCTGACTTCTCTCTTCTTCACGTTTAACCTCCCTGCCTGCTTCCATGCTTCTTGTAGCCTCTCGCTGACTCTGCCTCATGTGGGCCTCTTTCTTGATGGTTCTCTAAACTTCCTGTCCTTGCTTTTGTTAGCACTCAGCATGGGCTTCCCAGCCGCTCACTGCTTCGAGGAAGGTGTGGAAGGTCAGCGCTGCCTAGATGTATGGAGTTCATAAGCCAGAAATAGAAATTTCCAAGTAACTGAAGGGAGGGGGCTGCGAGCGGTAGCGACTTTTCCTTCTGAAGATGACGATGGGTCACCATGGTCAGCCTGTGCTTTTGTCTTCGCAGGCCTTTCCAAAGGGTACAAGATGCACCCAACACATTCCAGCATCCTGACTTTTTCTGGGATCCTCTGCTGCCACAGTCCCTGAGGGCCCAACATACACAGAGCCGGGAGTCAGGAGGACATCACAGCCCTCCGGCCTCCCTCCCTATTGCCACCCAGCTAGTGCTGTATTTCAGCACTGTCCCCACTGTGGTACCAAATTCTGCAGCTCTCCCAGGCTTCTCATCTCAGATCACGGGCCCCTCCTCGCCCAGATGCTCGAAGCTCACCTAGAAGCCGGGGAGTTATCCTTGAGTCTCTTACTTCCTGAAACCTCATGTCAGCAGATCCTGTGTCCCAAACTCCAAAAGGTGCTCCCCCTCCCCACCCCTACACACACCTCTCCATTTGCACCAACATTAGTCTGGGCCATTTTCTTCTTTTACCTTGACAAGCAGTATCATCTCCCTGCATCACTGTTGCCCCTAAAGATCTAGCCTTCCTGCACCAACCACAGTGATGTTGAAAAAGTAGAAACGGTAGTTATTTTCCTACCCTGTTCAAAACCCTCGTTCAGGGGCACCTGGGTGGCTCAGTGGGTTGGGCCTCTGCCTTTGGCTCAAGTTACGGTCTCGGGGTCCTGGATTGAGCCCCACATCGGGCTCTCTGCTCAGTGGGGAGCCTGCTTCCCCGCCCCCGCCATCTGTCTGCCTGCCTCTCTGCCTACTTGTGATCTCTCTCTCTGTCAAATAAATAAATAAAATATTTTAAAAGAAACAAAAACAAAGCAAAGCCCTCATTCACTCCCCATCACACACAAAATAAGACCTGGACTCTGGCTACGAGCCCAGAAGGACTCCAGGCTGCCAGCTCCTTCCTACCTTCCTCTCCAACCATCTTCCACCAACGCCTGGACACCGGCTCACTGAGCCTCAAGCTTGCCCTTGATCTTTCCCGTCACCCGCTGCACCTGTGCGGACAGACTTTGCATGGTTAGCTTCCTTCATGCACTCGAGTCTCTCCTCAAGTGTCACCTGCCCTGGGAGGACCCTTCCCTATCACTTCCTTTTGTTCTGCTTCATTCTTTATTCGCCGTTTCTTCCAGCAGACTGTAAGTCCCATGGCTGTTTCCTCAGTCCCCAGCACAGGGTCTGGTACACGGAGAGTGGGTCTCCTTCAAGGGGAGGAGATCTTATCATGGACTGAGCAGTACTGCCCTGACTGCCCCCCTGAGCCTCTAAGCTCCCTGTGTTTCCTGCTAGCACCCCTCTCCTTACATCTTTCTGGGGTTTTCTGGAGCTGGCCTGCAGCCAGGAATGCCATACTCTGCTAATCTCTTCAGAGGCCTGAACAATCCCTAAAGTCACAGCTGGGGGCAGGGTGGGAGGGGTGGGCCTTGCTCCCTCAGTTTCTCAGCTGGCTGTGCAGAAATCAGGACTCCCTGACCAAAGCCACTCCCAGGCCCCTTTTCCTCACCTTGCAATGGGCTGGGCTGCCCTGGGACTTCATGTGCCTTCATGGGAGGCGGCTTGCCTCCCACCCTCAACCTCCTATGTTTCCTGGTGCGGGAGAGGCTGCTGGCCAGCCTGAGGTCCCTCTCAGTGCCCCACAGGCCAGAACTTCTTGCCTGAAGTTAGATCACTGGTTCTCAACCCTCCCACATATTAGCAGCTTTTATTTAATTAATTTATTTTTTTAAGATTTTATTTATTTATTTGACAGACAGAGATCACAAGTAGGCAGAGAGGCAGGCAGAGAGAGCAGGGGAAGCAGGCTCCCCGCTGAGCAGAGAGCCCCATGTGGGGCTCCATCCTAGGACCCTGGGATCATGACCTGAGCTGAAGGCAGAGCTTTCAGTCACTGAGCCACCCAGGCGCCCCCACATTAGCAGCTTTTAAAATAGGGAGGGTTATGCTTTATTTTGTTTTGAATGCCTACAGCCCCAAACCCTAAGACTCTGATTTTTTCTTTCCTTCTTTTTTTTTTTTTTTTATTTTTTAAGTAGGCTCCACACCCAGAATGGAGCCCAATGCCGGGCTTGAACTCACGACCCTGAGATCAAGACCTGAGCTGAGATCAAGTGTTGGACACTTAACCGACCGAGCCAGCCGGGTGCCCCTCTGATTTTTTTTTTTAATAAAGATTTTATTTATTTATTTGAAACAGAGAGAGATCACAAGTAGGCAGAGAGGCAGGCAGAGAGAGAGAGAGGAGAAAGCAGGCCCCCCGCTGAGCAGAGAGCCCGATGCAGGCCTCGATCCCAGGACCCTGAGATCATGACCCAAGCCGAAGGCAGAGGCTTAACCCATTGAGCCACCCAGGCGCCCTGATTTTTTTTTTTTTAAGTAGGCTCCACACCCAACGTGGGGCCCAAGTCAGGACCCTGAGATCCAGAGTCACAAGCTCCATGGTCTGAACCTGCCAGGCGCCCCCGTAGAACTCTGATTTAATTGGTTTGGGCTGAAGCCCAGGCATCAATGGGTGTTTTTTAAAAAAGCTCCTCAACAGGATATAATAAAAAAGACTGATAGTAACAAGCATCGGCAAGGACATGGAGAAATGAGAACCTTCACATGCTGCCGCTAGGGCTAGGGACATAGCGTAGTGAAGGGCTTTGCCAGTTTCTCATAAAGTAAGCACATACTTAACTACATACACAGCAATTCCGCTTCTGGGCATCTACTCCACAAACAGGAAAACAAACGCTCACACCAACACTTGCACACAGATGTTCATGGCAGCACCATTCCTAACAGCCAAAAAGTGGAGAACAACCCAAAGGTCCAGCACCCCGTAAACCGATTAAACAGAACGTGCCGTATAGGTGCGGCAGGGGACCATTCAGCAGGAAAAAACAATGAACTACCGATCTGTGCAGAGACATGGCTAGTCTCAAATACAGGACGTGAAGTAAAGGGACCGAGGCAAACACTGCGTTCTGTATGGTTCTGTTATGCGAAAGGTCCAGGAAAAGCAACTCTATACAGATAGAAAGCAGAGTAGTGGTTACCCGGGTCTGGGGCGTGGGAAGATGGGGTGACGGCAAACAGTCATGAGAGCTCTTTTCTGGGGTGATGGAAATGTTCTGAGTTGGGATGGCTGCACAGTGCTGTACATTTACTCAAAATCATTGAATGGTACATTTGAAACAGGTGACTCTTGTGACATACATAAATTATTAAAGGTTTTTTTATTATTAAGGTTTTTCCCACCAGGGTTGAGATCTCTGGATTAGAAGCCAAGCGTCCTAGGAACCCAGTTGGTGTCCTCCCTCTTCCCCCTCTCTGGTCAAAGTTTCCTATGATTTCAGATGCTCATGAAGCTGCCAGCTGTCACCCTGGCTTCTTTTTTGGAGAAGTCTGGGATTTCATTCTGCAGACTCAGCTCATAGGAGGGTAAACATCCTGGTTCATGGCTGCTCTGCCCAAAGTAGTAAGAACCGGCATCAGAAGGAATGGATGAGGAGGATGAAGGTGCCCCTGCCCCCATCCTGAGATGATCCAGACACCACCTGGACATGCCAGGTGCTCACCCAGAACAGGGACTGAATTTGGGGCTCAGGACCCTGACTCGACCCGCACCTTCCCCGTTGCCTGGCAGTGTGCTCCGGCTGCTGAGTTCCCCCAAAACGCCACCCCTTTCCACCCCTCCAGTCCTTGGGACGGGCTGTATCCTTGCCCACCTGGAAAGTCCTATCCTTCCAGCAAGAGTCAGCTCATTGCCCTCTTTTCTGAAGCCTTCTCTTTTGCAGGGCCCACCCCCCTGGTCAGCCCAGCTGAACCCTTATCTCCCTGTAGCAGAGGGTTTCTTCCTGTTCTGTGTCTGCCTCCCCGCCTCCTCTGTGAGCAGCCTGAGGACAGAGTCTGTCTTATTTATCTTTGGTTCTCAAGGTTCTGGGGTGGGCCCCACCTCATACCCGGCCCAGCTGGAGGAAGAAATGGTGGGGAACCGGACACCACATCAGACACTTAAAGGACCAGAAAGGCTAGAGGAAACGCCCCACTCCCCTCATCTATTCTTGGCCTAAATGGCTTCTCTCATCTGGCCCCAGAATGGCCAGAGAGCCACTCCCAGTGGAAACCACAGTTTGGGATGGAAGACTGACTTCTGCAGCTTTCCTAGGGCCAGGCCCAATGACCTTGGAAACGGCTTCAGTGTTATTTAAACGGCAGAGCAGAGTCTATGCGCAGCTCTGGCTGGACCTGGGTGGGGGCAGCCTGAATCAGGATCATGCTGGAGCCTCCCTGCCCGACCGCCAGGACCTCAGGGGTTGGGATGTATGGTTCCTTCTCAGCAGCTTCCTACTGTAGTGGCAGAGAACAAGGGGGTGAAGGTATGTTTTGTGGCAGCCTGAGCCTGGATGTTTATGTTTCTGCTTTAATATGCAGCCTAGGCTGAGGTCCTCAGAGGCTCTGCCAGCAGGCTCCCAGCCAGGACTGGCTAAAGCTGGAGGAGCCCTGCTTATCTCAACCACCTCTCCCAACTCACTAGGCTTCTTCCGGAAAGTTGATGGAGTGCTTGAAAGCCCCAGGATCTTTGCTTGACCTGCTCATCCCTATCCTGGGAGTAGCGGACTCCAGGCTGCTGGCAAGGACTCTGCCACGGCAGGCAACTTCTGCTTTTCTTGGCATCTCAAAGGGCACTGCCTTGGTGTCCCCACCACAGAAACCAGAGCCTGGAATAGAAACAGGGATACCTGGAAAAAAATCACCCAGGCTTCAACCCAGTGTGGTCTGTCCATGGTCAACAATATTTACAGAGGGTTAGGCACAGCACTGGGTATGGTGCTACAGATGTGAACAAGCCCCAGCCCCACCCTTAAGCAGTCCACTGAGCACAGGCTGCTGTAGGAATACAGAAGAGGGGAACTGACCTAGCCTGGTTCAGTGAAGGCTTCCTGGAGGAGGTGACATCTAAAGTAAGACTTGAAGAGGGCGCCAGGGTGGTTCAGTCGGTTAGACATCTGACTCTTGGTTTTGGCTCAGGTCATGATCTCAGGATTGTGAGACCGAGTCCCTCATCAGGCTCCATGCTTAGCAGGGAGCCTGCTTGAGATGCTCCTTTACCTTCTGCCCCTACCTCCCTTCTCTCATATAAAAAATAAATAACATTTTTTAAAGATTTTATTTATTTGACAGACAGAGATCACAAGTAGGCAGAGAGGCAGGCCGGGGGTAGGGGTAAGCAGGCTCCCCGCTGAGCAGAAAGCCCGATGTGGGACTTGATCCCAGGACCCTGGGATCAGGACCTGAGCCGAAGGCAGTGGCCTAACCCACTGAATCACCCAGGCACCCAAAAATAAATAAAATTTTAAAGTAAGACTTGAAGGCTGAATGAGTCCAATTGGGGAGAGTGAGTGAGAGCAAACAACATACGCAAAGGCCCAAGCTCAAAGAGAACCTGGCACCTTAGGGGAAATTGCACGTAGTTCGTGAAGGCTGGGGTCTGATGAAGGAGAGGTCGTTTGAAGGTCTGGATCATGAATAACATGAATGTATGTAAAGTGTTAGACACAGTCCATACTCAACGCTCTGCCATGGTAGCTCCCCTTATAATTACGACCTTGTAAACCAAGTTAAGGATTTGGGAATTCATCCTGCAGTCAGTGGGGAGATATTCAAGGGTTTTAAGCCCAGGGTGATGTGAACAGATTTTCCATATGACCAGATTTAAAGAGATCTCTGTGACTGGACGGGGCATTATGGACTACGAGAGAAGCAAGGGTGGAGGACAGGAAGAGCAATTTGGAGAATGGTTTTAGTATTCACTCATCCATTCAAATATTTACATACTTAATGGCTTAGTTCATTTATTTAAATATAATAATTTTGTTATTATCTATAAAATTCAGAAAGAAGGTATGGGGTGGGGGGCTTCAAA
The DNA here is from genome assembly GCF_010015895.1 of Lontra canadensis. Classification (NCBI taxonomy): domain Eukaryota; kingdom Metazoa; phylum Chordata; class Mammalia; order Carnivora; family Mustelidae; genus Lontra; species Lontra canadensis. Next base: position 1,643,575 of record NW_022631099.1, on the reverse strand, counting down.
TATCTCCCAACAGTAGAGTAGATAAATATCCATTGGAAGACAGAATACAGCAATGAAAATGAACTATAGCTACATGCAACAACATAAATGGGTTTTCCAAGTCCAATGTCGAGCAAAAGAAGGCCAACACAACAGGGGACTGTAGAATTCCATCTGTATACAGTTCAAGGAACAGGCAAAATGAAACTGTAGTGTTTAGGGATACACGCTTCCGTGGTAAAACTACACAAGCAAAGAAGTGGTTACCACAAAATTAGTGGTGATTCGTGCACCCGAATGTTTATAGCAGCAATGTCCACAATAGCCAAACAATGGAAAGAACCTCGATGTCCAACAACAGATGAATGGATAAAGAAGATGTGGTATAGGGGCGCCTGGGTGGCTCAGTGGGTTAAGCCTCTGCCTTCAGCTTGGGTCATGATCCCAGGGTCCTGGGAACGAGCCCCACATCGGGCTCTCTGCTCAGCAGGGAGCCTGCTTCCCCCTCTCTCTGTCTGCCTCTCTGCCTACTTGTGATCTGTCAAATAAATAAATAAAATCTTAAAAAAAAAAAAGACATGGTATAGATATACAATGGAATACTATGCAGCCATCAAAAGAAATGAAATCTTTTTTTTTTTTTTAAAGAAATGAAATCTTGCCATTTGCGACGACGTGGATGGAACTAGAGGGTATTATGCTGAGCGAAGTAAGTCAATCAGAGGAAGACAATTATATGATCTCCCTGATATGAGGAAGTTGAGAGGCAACGTGGGGGGTTTGGGGGGTAGGAAAAGAATAAATGAAACAAGATGGGATCGGGAGGGAGACAAACCATAAGAGACTCTTAATCTCACAAAACAAACTGAGGGTTGGGGGGTGGGGGGGTGGTTATGGACATTGGGGAAGGTCTGTGCTTTGGTGAGTGCTGTGAAGTGTGTAAACCTGGTGAGTCACAGACCTGCACCCCTGGGGCTAATAATACATTATATGTTAATTTTTAAAAATAAATAAATAAATAAATAAAGGAAAATACAACAACAACAACAACAAACTAGTGGTGATTATGCTGTGCTTGATGATACCTTGACCTGAGTGATGTTCATATGGGTCTTTGCTCTGTGACAGATCATCAAGGTTTACATTTCCGTTTTGTGCACTTTTCTGTATGTGTGCTATTCTCTCTTGTCTTTTTTAATATCTTATTTATTTGACACAAAGAGAAAGAGTAGAGGCAGGGGGAGCAGCAGGCAGAGAGAGGGCGAAGCAGGCTCTCCGCTGAGCAGGGAACCTGATCTGGCTCCATGGAAGGACCCTGGGATCGTGACCTGAGCCGAAGGCGGACGGTTAACCGGCTGAGCTTCCCGAGTGAACTGGTGCCCTGTTAAGGGAGGCTTGGCTTCACCTACTGGGCCTATACAGGGCCGGTTTGTTTTTGGAGGGCTCAGATCTTCTCGGAGCAATCCTCATAACCCCGTGAGGCGGTAACACCTAACGTTTTTAAAGGCCAGGTACCACATGTGCTGGGTACTTCACAGGCCCAGTTAATTCTCTCCAAACCTTTACAAGGCAGGTGGACTTACCTTCCATTAGAGGAAACCAAAGCTCAAAGTGGTCCAACAGCTCCCTCAAAGCCACACATCTAGGATGGAGGAGCAGGGCTCTAAACTTAGCCGGACTGATGAATTCCCTACTTCCTACTGCTGCCTCCCGTTTTGGTGGCACTCCCCCAACCCCACCTGGCTGCACCGGGCTAGGCACCGCGGACGGCAGAGGCTGCTGCCCAGCTGCGGTACCAGCAGCTTCCGGCTCCGCCTGGTAAACGCCAGACCAACAGCAGGTGGCAACCTTGTGTTCCTTTCAAGCTCCTGCTGAGAGGTCAGTTTAGTAAAGCGGCCCGGGGGCGGTGGAGTTAGCGGGTCGCTTTGCCCCTACCCAAGAATCCCGCAGGGAGTCGGGTATAGGTAGGTATAGCAACTAGGTATAGCAACTGCATCTCCTGCTGGGCTAACTTTGGTGGCCGGTCTGAGCTCTCAGCGAGGCTTAGCACCGCAACTAGTAGCCACAGGTATGTCAGTGTTGGGAGAGCCCCCCTGATGCTTTTAGTTAATAATTTCCTAAATTTGCCAAAGTCGTTTATTATGTCTCCTGCGGCTGTTTTGAGTTTCTCCTACTCAAGAGCACTTAGAACTTATGTAGCCTCACTATGGGCGAAGGTTCGATTTGCATGCATCCTGGATATGGAAAACGGCTGGAAAGCATTCTTGGCACAGAGACGTCAAGCGACTGGACGTTGAAGGGGCAGAGCCCAGCCGGAGCTAGGACCCGGGTCCCTGCTACGCCCAGAGCAGCGTCACCACAGCCCCGCCCCCGGGTGGGCGTCTTTGCAGAGCGCCCGCAGGTTCCCAGCCCGCCCCGCGCCCCCCGGTGCGCATTCTCAGTCCGGCCCCGGCGGTGCACCTCCCACCCGGGTCCTCCATCCCCCGCGAGTGTGCTCGTGGGGGGAAACTGAGGCTGGGAGCGTGCTTGTGAGCACGTTCTTTCCTCAGCCGACACCCCACAAACTGCAAAGCTGCCGTGCCCTCCTGAGACCCGCATGGAACAGCAGAGAAGGGCGGGAGGAAGGGGAGGGGGCCGAAAGCAAGCAGGGTCTGTGGAGTCGGCTGGTCCTGCCACACTCAAGATGGCGGCGCGGCAGCGGCAAGGTCCCTCAGAGGCGGTACCAGCGCATGCGCAGCGCGGAGTCCCGGCCCGGGACACAAGATGGCGGCAGCGGCGCTGGGGAGGGCGAGGCGGAGGCGGCAAAACGGGAGGTCGAGCAGAACGTGTAGCCGCGTCCCCGCGAGTCCGCTTCGGGCAGGTAAGAGCCCCAGGAAACCATGGTCCCGCGGCGAGCCGCTCCGGGGTCCGGGGATCCGAAGCCGGGCAGCGGTGGCCCCTGTGGCGCTTTCCGCTCGGGGCCACCGCTTGCCCTATCTCTGCCGCCGCCGCCATCTTAGGCCCGCGGGTGGGCGGCCAGGCCGGTGGCTTCGGTGAGGGAGGTGGGCCCGGAGAGCGCGGGCGGAGCGGCCTCTAGGGCCCCTCCGCTGCTGCCGCCGCCACCGCCTTTGTGTCGGGCTCCGACTCTGAGTCGCCTCAGCCCGGGGGCGGGAGCGCGCGGTGGGGCGGGGGGCGGAGCCCGGGAGATGGGCTGGCGCGCGCGCGCCAAACAGCCCGCCCCCGCTGTGGTTGGGGGGAGGGGAAAGTGTGCGCGCGCTCGGGTCGGGGGGAGCCCCCTCATTGAGCGTCCCCCGCGCCTGCGCACTTTGCAAGTCCTTTGACTCCGCCCTCCTGATTCAGAGGGGTTCTGATTGGTGCATTACTGAGATGGTCCCGCCCCATCTTTCTCCAATAACCGGGTTCTTTCCCTTCTCGTGCGTTCCTCCGTTTGCGGAGATACAGTTGTTTATTAAGCTGGTCGGCGCTGTGAGACTGCGGTATGCGCGGGGGCCGGGAAGCCTTTGGAAAATAAAAACATTATCTTGATAATAGAGTTATTTCTTACTTAAAGTGTACAATACGCTAGACTCTACGTATAGAGACCATAGAGGTCGAATGAGTCCTGTTTATAAGTCGGAAGGCGTTAGACGGACCTGGACCCCGGGTCTGCCCAAACCCAGAGCAGGTTCTTCGGTCATCGACATGCTGCTCCCAAATCACCTGGGAAATTAAGAAAAATTATTTAATCATAAAAAATTGGTCAAGGTTTGAAGCGGTGTAAAATTTGTCATCGCGTTTCCTGGTCCCGCCTTTTGGAGTGTGTTTAAGAAACACGAATTCTTGTGTATCTCCCCTCCCCATTCCTGACTCCTAGGACGTGAAGTGAGGGACAGGAATCTGAATTGTTTTACAAGCCCTCGTGATGCCCAGTCGCTTTGAAAAAACTCCAGTGTCCCCATTTGGCCTCTAAGCTGTGCTGTTCTTGCTGCCTCTGCGTATTTCAGCTAAGGAGTGCATCAGTGTCACAAGATAATTTGTTGGGGAAACTGTCAAAAGTGGACATATCGTGTTACATAATCCATTAGCATGTATGATTATTATTGTGGTTTTAAAGGATTGACTTTTTTCCCCTCACTGTGGGTGGCTTGGTAGTGTCCCCCCCCCCCCCCCCCCCCCCCCCCCCCCCCCCCCGGCCCCCATCTGATATGTACAGTTGGCCCTTGATCAACACAGGGGTTGGGGCACTGATCGCGGCTCAGCTGGAAATCCCAGTAGAACTTTGGACTCCCGGCAACTTTACTAAGAGCCTACTGTGGACCGGAAGACTTACTGGTAACATAGGTAGTGGATGAACATGGGTTTTGTACATTATGTGTATTATACAGTGTATTCTTACAATAAAGTCAGCTAGGGAAAATCAGATGTTACTGAGAAAATCATAAGGAAGTGTAAATACATTTATAACAGCACACTGCGATGAGAAAACTGCATGTAAGTGGACCCACTCTGTTCAGACCTGTGTCGGTCGTACAAGGGCCAAATGGTATGTCTGCTTTTCTCTTGTCTTAGGGATATTTTGGTTGATAGAAGCAGTTACACAGTTTTTGGGGTCCAGTGTGCAAAATGAAAACATGGGCTCTCTTGTTAAAAACTTTTTTTTTTTTTTAAGATTTTATTTATTTATTTGACAGAGACACAGCAAGAGGGGAACATAAGCAGAGGGAGTGGGAGAGGGAGAAGCAGGCTTTCTGCCGAGCAGGGAGCCCGATGCGGGGCTTGATCCCAGGACCCTGGGATCATGACCTGAGCCGAAGCAGACGCTTAACGACTGAGCCACCCAGGCGCCCCCCCTTGTTAAAAACTTATTAGAAACTTCAAAACAGCGACTGTAGAGCCTGAAACCAGGCGTAGGGCCCTCCACAACACAGGGCTTGTGTGCCTGCAGGCTGCAAGTCTGAAGGTGAAGCTTTTGGTTTGCAGAATTTGAGAAGTATCATTTTCATCCCTTAAATCCCCGATCTCCCACAGTGTTCCTTGCCCTGGGGGCTCCCAACTTGCTCCGCGTCATCGCCCCTCTTGCGGCTGTCCCTGTGCTGCAGCATTTCACAGGTTTGTGACTCTCTCTTCTATTTGCTCTGCAGTTGCTGATGCAAGGAATTTCCTGGGCCCCCGTCCGCTCCACTGCTGACCAGCCCACCCACCTGCGCCGAGCCTGCCTGCAGGCCTCCCCCCGCCTCTGTGGCACCCTGTGACGTGGGGGTCCATCTGCTCGGAGAAGAAAACCCTCTCATGCTAGCGTTGCAGACCCCAGAGGGTGAGAAAAAGAGGGACCTTTTTCAGGCTTGAGACATACGGGCTCAGCCCCAAAGCACCAGGAATCCTTCCTCCCCAGAGAATCAAGCTTTTTATCCCCTTGGTTAGTGGTTCTGAACCTTTTTGTTATCACGGCCCCTTCTGGTTGTATGTATGTCCTCTTGCTTCGTGCATTTTTACTGCCAAACTGTACCGACAAGTAACCGTTTGCTTTTCCCTTTCCAAATTAACGAAGACATCTATGACTGAGTGTACAAATAAAATTAATGTCCCAGTGATTCCTATGATGTTGTCAACAGCCAATCAGAGCTTCTGATCATCATGAGATAATCAGTGTGACCACAAGGAGCTGATAAAATTTCAGCAAGCAAAGATAACTGATGTTTCAACATGCTTTTGTGCCTTTTTGTGGGTAAATGATTTCTTGGGGTGTTGTGACGTATTGAGAACAACTTTGGGATCACCAATCCAATCTTGGTTGGGCACCTAGGAGTCTAACAGCCAGATTAGGAAATCTCTGGCCACCGAGGCTTGTGCTGGATGTACTGGGTGGGTGTGATGGAGAATACAAATCCGAAGGAGCTGACCTGCTTTCTGGTATTTAGAGTAAATTTTCACCTGGGAATTAGGAAGGACTGAATTAGATATTTCTTCTCAGTCCCACTGGTTTCTTTAGCAACAGATTGTTTCCTGCCCTGAAGCACAGAATGAGGCAGCCTCTTAGATGCCATGTCCCCTCCAGGCTGCACTCTGTTCCAGTTAGATTTTATTGGATAGGAACAGGAAAGAGGAGGACTTACTGTTCTTTTTTGGTGGGAATAGCTTCTCAAGCGCAGACCCTGTTCTGTCTTCTGTGCCACTCTGTGCTTTGGAAATATTTGCAGAATGAATAGAATTCCTATTGGGTTCAGGGACCCTGCTGAGCACTCGACAGTAGTGAACTGGATGCAGTTCCTAGCCCTGGGAGTTCTGATCATCTGATGGGTAGACAAACCCCGCTGACAGGATTGAGTGCCACAGTGGAGGTATTCATGGCCCTGCAGAGGGGCTCTGACCACCCTGCTTGGGATGGGGGGTGACATTGGAGAGTCCAGGAATGCTTCCTGGAACATGGAACATCATGACAAGCCAGGTGGGGAATTGGGGAGAGTATGTCAGGAAGAAGGAGCAACAGGAGTGCACCCATTTTCTAGTTGAGGGAACTGCGACTTAGATCCCAGGGCTCCTCTGGTACCACACCAGCCCTCCAGGGACAGGACTGGATGGATATCTTCACATCTGCAAGTGGTCACTGGGGCTCTCAGTGGATTGTAATGGGTGGGTGAGGGGTGGAGCTGACGTCCGTGTCCTGCTGGCCTGATACCCTTCGGTCCTCTGTGTGGCAGGTCCGGTGTGGGTGCTGAGATGGCCAATGAGAATCACGGCAGCCCCCGGGAGGAAGCGTCCCTGCTGAGTCACTCCCCAGGCACCTCCAATCAGAGCCAGCCCTGTTCTCCAAAGCCCATCCGCCTGGTGCAGGACCTCCCAGGTACTGGCGAGGGGCAGGGTAGGGTGGCGGGGTAGGAAGGATGTCTCAGGAGCAGCGCTGACCCCAGCTGGGTTCCGTGCTTGTTTGCAGAGGAGCTGGTGCACGCGGGCTGGGAGAAGTGCTGGAGCCGGAGGGAGAACCGTCCCTACTACTTCAACCGATTCACCAACCAGTCCTTGTGGGAGATGCCTGTGCTGGGCCAGCATGACGTGATCGTGAGTGCCAGCCCAGGGAAGGGCTCCCAAGCAGCTTCTAGCATCTGGGCCTTCCTCAAGTCTATCTTGAGCATCTGTTATGTGCCTAGCCCCATCTTGGGACCTGGGGATACAATGATACACAGACACAGCCCCCACCTTCATGGAACCTACACTCACATAGGGGAGATTGACACGTAAAGAATTGATTGTAATCGTGTGTGATCCTGAACTTGAACTCCATGTTGGGCACTGTGCCTGTGGTGCAGTTGTGAGCAACTGGTCCTGCCCTTGTACGCTCAGGGGGCCCACAATCTGCTGAGGAGCCAGTAGCATCACAGTGTGGCACATGCGTGAAGACTAGCATTGGATTGCACCAGGGACCCTGGTCTGCTCATGGGGAGGGGAGGGGACAGGGAATGCTTCTCCTTGAATTAGCATTTAAGGTGACAAAGTTAGTGAACTGAAAGTTGTCAGAGGGGAGAAGCACGTTCTAGGAGCAGAAGTGTCCACGTGAGGGGGCTGTCTGGCAGGAACATGGGCTTCTGGATCCCTATCAGGTGGGGCAGACTTTCCTTACTGGGCATAATCAAGCAGGCTGGCACCCCCATTTTGCAGATGAAGACACTGAAGGTCAGAGATGGGGAATGACTGGCCCAAGACCTTGAGCCAGTAGGAGGCAGAACTGGACTCAAACTTGATGTGACTTTAGGGCCACCCTGCCTGCTATCACTCATTCTCAGCGTCACCAAAGGAATTTCATCCATAGGGCCTTGCTCTTTAAAAAAAAAAAAAAAAAAGAATTTCTTGAGGTTTTCCCTTTATTCCTCTTATCCTCGTGTTTAAGGAGAAGAAGTTAACATGTACAGAGGGTTCCTCTCATGCCAGATGTCCTATTAAACTGGTCACATTCACGGACTCACTGAATCATTTTGCCAACAGGAGGCTGGGCCATTGTGAAGGTGAGGGAATTAGGAAGGGCCGTAACTCTCCCAAGGTCACGCAAGTGTAAGAGGCAGGCAGGAGTGGAACCCGGTGCTCTTTCTGTATCCTAGCCCCCCTTGCTCTTGGAACAGTAGGAGCAGGGGGCAGGAGGGCATCAGGATTCCGTTTTCGTGGGACTCCTAAGCCACTAGCGCTGGTTGCAACTGTGCTGGTCTCCCTCCACCAGTCGGACCCTTTGGGGCTGAATGCGACCCCACTGCCCCAAGACTCAAGCTTGGTGGAAACCCCCCCGGCTGAGAACAGGCCCCGAAAGCGGCAGCTCTCGGAAGAGCAGCCAAGCGGCAATGGTGTGAAGAAGCCCAAGGTGAGCATCTGCGGGCTGTGAGGGCGCGGCTGGTAAGCGGCTGCCCCGGGCGGGCAGCCAACAGGTTCCCTGCGAGGGCTGGGCAGTGGCAAGTCGGTCAGGAGGGGGCCTGGGGCACAACTCACCACTTTGCCAGTGCAGTAGCCGTAGGCGGGCTCTCCTGACCCTGGTGCCTTTTACTTTTTTGCTCTAGATTGAAATCCCTGTGACACCCACAGGCCCGTCGGTGCCTAGCTCCCCCAGTATCCCAGGAACCCCAACGCTGAAAATGTGGGGGACATCCCCTGAAGATAAACAGCAGGCAGCTCTCCTCCGACCCACTGAGTGAGTCCCTGCCGATCGACTTGAGGGCATCCAGTGTCGATGTGGTCTGGGACCGTGGGGTATGGCGGCAGGCGGGGCACCCCTCCTTCCTTGCCTCTACTTTCTTCTTCACTCCTTTCTGTGCCCCAAGGGTGTACTGGGATCTGGACATCCAGACCAACGCTGTCATCAAGCACCGAGGGCCTTCAGAGGTGCTGCCCCCGCACCCCGAGGTGGAGCTGCTTCGCTCCCAGCTCATCCTCAAGCTTCGGCAGCACTACCGGGAGCTGTGCCAGCAGCGAGAGGGTAACTGCCTCCTGGGCCTCCAGACCCTTGTTTCCACCCACCCTTAGCCAAGAGCTGGGTTTGGGAATGACGCAGCAGAACCTAGCAGTTGAGCGCCTAGGCCTGCTGGAGCCCCAGGTTTGCTAACTGCTTACGGAAAGGGGGTCTGGCATCAGTAACTGCAAAAGCCATCATTAGCACTTCCAGAATGCCTGCCGTCTGTCAGGTATGTGTGAAGCCTTTTCATGTGTCTGTAAGAGGGCATGAAGACCAGGGTACCTGGACCTTGCAGCATTGCTACAAGGAGGAAGTGGAATGGGAAGTCCTCAGTAAGCTGCGGCTTTTATTCATTAGTAAAGAAGCCTGCTTAACTCGCTGAAATGGTGTTTCTCCTTTTTCCTTTTACCCTAAGTAACATTTACTAACTCTAGAAAACTCGCGATTCTCAGTACCTGTGGAGGAGTTGCCTAGAGGCGGGGCTCCTGACGGAACAGGCCGTGCCATTTACTGCTGCCCCTCTGGTGCCCGCATGCCCCCCGTGGGCTGGGCCCGTGTGCAGGCTGCTGACCGAGCCAGACCTTCACCAGCCTGTCTGTCCCGCAGGCATCGAGCCCCCACGAGAATCTTTCAACCGCTGGATGCTGGAGCGCAAGGTCGTGGATAAAGGCTCTGACCCCCTGTTGCCAAGCAACTGTGAACCGGTCGTGTCACCCTCCATGTTTCGTGAAATCATGAATGACATTCCCATCAGGTACAGGTCCAGAGCTGGGGCCAACTTGGTGAGGCGGGGGGGGCGGTGTTGGTGTGTGTGTGGCCATTCCTGTTTCAAAGGGCTCTCACTCTGCCTGCTCTTGGTCCCAGGTTATCCCGAATCAAGTTCCGGGAGGAAGCGAAGCGCCTGCTCTTTAAATACGCAGAAGCTGCAAGGCGGCTCATTGAGTCCAGGTTTGTTCTCTCCTGTCCCCAGCAGGCTGGGTGTGTGATCAGAGTGGGTTGGTCTTGGGCTCTCTGGCCCATCTCATGGAGCTCGGCATCTTTGTGGCAGGAGGCGGCTCCCAGAGGCAGCACAGGGGCTGTGAGGGCTGCCTTGATGCCCGAATGTCAGTGGAGGGGTTGGGGGGGGAGTAAGTGTGGAGCAGCTGCCCGACTGCTGGCTCCATCCCGCGCCCTCACCTGGCAGGAGTGCGTCCCCCGACAGCAGGAAGGTGGTCAAATGGAACGTGGAGGACACCTTCAGCTGGCTGCGGAAGGACCACTCTGCCTCCAAGGAGGACTACATGGTGAGTGGCCCCGGGTAAGGAGGCCGGTGGAAAGGCTCTAGTGGCTCCTTCCTTCAGCTGCCTGCCTAGGCTGGGCAGGGGCCCCCAGCAGACCTTTGATGCTTGTCGGTCCCCAAACTTCAGCATGTAAAGAGGTTTGTTTAGGCTCCTGGCTCCGTCCTAAAGACGGTCTCCATTGAGGTTCTTAATGGAATCCTGTGCTCAGCCACACACCATAAGGAGCCGCCTTTTCTACTTAATGAATGTTGAGCAGCTCCCCTGGATAGATTTTTGGACACAGATGGACGAACTGCTTTTTCTTGGGTATGTGCACTTGCCACAGCAAAGAGCTGGCGCCAGACTGAATGCCCTGCTTTACGGCGTCCACGGTGATTCCATTTTCTGGCCCAGACCTGTCACTTCTTTAAGTCTCCACCAGCACTAGCAATGGGCTTTCTCTTCAGGACCATTTTTCACAAGAGGCAAGGTTTCGCACTTCACGATAGTAACTGTACTTGACACGTAGAGTGACAAAGGTAGGTGTACTCACTAGCCAGAGTGACTCATTTTCACTCATCACTTTCACACGTGTGATTCAGGAAAATAACAAATACCTAGTTAAATCCTTGCCAGTTGCTAAAAGCTCAGATTTCAAATCTGCAATGACCAAGGACCCTGTTTTGTCATGGTCTCCACTGTGGTAGATGGCAAGTGCTTTATGAGCAGGGACTTTACCTGGTTTGTCTGTCTCCCCAGCAGTTCTCATGGCACCTGGCACGGTGTAACTCCCATTATAGGTGCTGGCATTGACTGAACACTTGCTGTATGGCAGGGGCTCAGTTAAGCCCTTAATGGGAATGATCGCATTTAATACTCAAACTGCCTTACCCGATAAGTACTTTGTGTTCCCTTAACAGTGGAGGACTAAATTCAGAGATGACAAGGGACTTGTCCAAGTGACACAGCTACTGTGCTAGTAGCAGAGCTGGTATCAAAAACGAGGACTGCTGGAACCTACCAGCCCTCCCCCAACAGTCCCCTGGAGCCCTGATCAGGAGTGTCTCCTCCAGGACCGCCTGGAGCACCTACGGAGGCAGTGTGGCCCCCACGTGTCAGCCGCAGCAAAGGACTCCGTGGAGGGAATCTGTAGTAAGATCTACCACATCTCCCTGGAGTATGTCAAACGGATCCGTGAGAAGCACCTTGCCATCCTCAAGGAAAACAACATCCCAGGTAGGGAGCCAATGGCAGGGAGCCAGCTGTGAGACCCCAACACGGTTTCCTGGGCCCTGACTGAGGGGACAAGCGAGGCTAACCGTCCAGGCCACAGGCTGATTTTGGGGAGCCTGTTTCCCCCAGCAGTGTCTGGGGCAGGACCCGCTGTCCTGGGGCTCAGGGGTTTCAGCCCTCCTTCAGGAACTGGAGAAGGGCTGGGGGAAGGGGAAGACAGAAGGCAGTGAATGTGGTGGACAGGCTGGGGGTAAGCAGTTAGGTGGACTTCTCCCCACACTGCAGTCTCGTGCCTGGCCACAGGCTCGGACGTGAACTTGGGTAACTCTGAGCGCTTGGCCCAGAAAGCTCTAGGCCGAGGCCTAAGCAAGCGATGCAGTTCTCCTACTCCTGCCTGGCAAACTGGGGGCCTGTGTCAGTACAGAGCATGCTGGCCTAGGCCATCAGCTCTTGCCCCTGCCAGCTGCCTGGCTGTTAATGTTGTCATCAAACCGTCTGAGCTGCATTCTGCTCCTCTATGGGACAAGACTTACCTCCCCTGGTTACTGGGACCCAGTGCACAGCAGGCATGGAGGCTGTCCGGGGTTCCAGGGTGAGAATTAGTAGAGCCGGGACAGGGTGGCCTCTCACTGCTCTCCTGCCCACAGAGGAGGTGGAGGCCCCAGAAGTGGAGCCCCGCCTGGTGTACTGTTACCCAGTACGGTTGGCCGTGTCTGCACCCCCCATGCCCAATGTGGAGATGCATATGGAGAATAATGTGGTCTGCATCCGGTATAAGGGAGAGATGGTCAAGGTCAGCCGCAACTACTTTAGCAAGCTGGTAAGAGCTGGGGTCAAGGGGAGGCAGGTCGCCCCACCCAGGTGGGAGAGGGGAAGGCTGGCTCCTTCTGGAGCCAGCATCCTCGGCAGGAGGCCAGCAAGGAGGGAGGGGGCGCTGTTGAAGGCCTTTGCTCTCTGTCCCACAGTGGCTGCTTTACCGCTACAGCTGCATTGACGACTCTGCCTTTGAGAGGTTCCTGCCCCGAGTCTGGTGTCTCCTCCGACGGTACCAGGTACGGGCCTGGGGCAGCAGGGGCGGGCTCCGCTGGAGGGCGGGGAGAAGGCTAAGGCCAGGGGGCTGACGGTGGCCACTGTGCAGATGATGTTTGGCGTCGGCCTCTACGAGGGGACAGGCCTGCAGGGATCGCTGCCCGTGCACGTCTTTGAGGCCCTCCACCGACTCTTCAGCGTCACCTTTGAGTGCTTCGCCTCGCCCCTCAACTGCTACTTCCGCCAGTACTGCTCTGCCTTCCCGGACACAGATGGCTACTTTGGCTCCCGCGGGTGAGAGCCGGGGGGCTGCTGGGGCCCTTCTGCCCAGGCCCAGGAAGGACTTCTCTAGAGCAGAGATCCCACCTAGGCCAGCAACTTCCTAATGCTTTCGGGTTTGGGAATTGGGCGGTGTTGGGTGTAGTCTCTGCCTTCAGAACTCTTGCTGTGTGACCTCAGACTGGTCTCTGCTTCCGGGAGCCTGATCGCCCCTAACCCAGCCTGCAGGTTTCTCGGTGAATTAGCCCAGGCTGGGGTAGGAGCACGTGGTCCAGGCACAGAGAGGCTTGGGAAGTGGTACTTCAGACATCGGAGACCTTTCAGACTCACTGGGAGGGTGGAGGGGAGTGAGCCTGGGTGAAAGGAGACCCAGCCTCCAGTTGGAAGACAGGCCTGAGCCAGTAAGGGGAAAAGGCTCAGCAGCTGGGAACTCCCAGCTGGGGCTTGTGCTTTGGTGTCTGAACTGGGATTGAGTCCCTGCCCTTCTACTAAGTGGCTTGGTGGACTTGGCCTCTAAGCCTGAGCCTCTCTATCCTCAGCCCTTCAATGGAGTTGGCCACACCTTGTCCCAGGATGAATTCTGGGTTAATGTTGGCCTAGGGCCTGACCAGGGCCCATCCCTCCAACAATGTGGGGGCAGCACCCATTTCTGGTGGAGGGCCTGGGTCCTGGTGGGACTTAGAATGCTCACCTCTGTCCCCAGGCCCTGCCTGGACTTCTCCCCGCTGAGTGGTTCCTTTGAGGCCAACCCTCCGTTCTGCGAGGAGCTCATGGATGCCATGGTCTCTCACTTCGAGGTTGGTGTGCTGCTGTGGGTGGGGGGCAGGGGTGGCACGCAGGATTGCCAGCCACCTGGAGGGCGGCCTTTGATGTCCACCCCGTGCCCCCTCCCGTAGAAACTGCTCGAGAGCTCACCAGAGCCCCTGTCCTTCATCGTGTTTATCCCCGAGTGGCGAGAACCCCCCACGCCGGCGCTCACCCGCATGGAGCAGAGCCGCTTCAAACGCCACCAGCTGGTCCTGCCTGCCTTCGAGCACGAGTACCGCAGTGGCTCCCAGCACGTCTGCAAGAAGTGGGTGCCCGGGGAGGGTGGGGGTGGGGTGGGGTGGGGGAGGAGGGCCAGGCTGATCATTGCCAGGCCGAGCCCCACCCTGAGCTGTTCCTGTGTCCACAGGGAAGAAATGCACTACAAGGCTGTCCACAACACGGCCGTGCTCTTCCTACAGAATGACCCCGGCTTTGCCAAGTGGGGGCCGACGCCGGAGCGGCTGCAGGAGCTGAGCTCTGCCTACCGGCAGTCAGGCCGCAGCCATGGCTCTGGCTCCTCTTCTTCTTCGGAGAACAAGGACCGGGACTCGGGCCGCGAACAGGGCCCTAGCCGCGAGCCTCACCCCACTTAACACATCCTGCGGGGAGGAGGAGCCCCAGGGTGCTGGTATGGACTGCTGGGACTCAGGCCTCTTGGGGCTGAGCAGACCCCAGGACCCTCCCCCTGAGGTGGCAGCGGGACTCAGGCTGCCAGTGTCATAGGAAGATTATGGCTCTGCCAGGGCTCCCCCTCCCTGCCCGAACCCCCAACTCCTCACCTCAAACTCACTCCGACTCCTGTGTAAATAGGTCCCATCCCTTCCCTTCCTCCCCCCAATCCCAACCATCTTATCGCCATCTTGTTTCATTTGTAAAAGGAAATACAGAAACCCCTGTAAGAATGCGTGAGGGTCTTGAGGGCAGAGAAGGTGAAGAACCTGGAGTTAGTCCTGGAACCACACCCTCTACATTGAGGCTCACCTTCTTAGGATCCCCTGGGTCTTACACCCCAACCCAGGGCTCCAGTGTCTAAGTTCTCGCCCTGCTGGCCCCGCCTGTGTCTAGTGAGTCTGGGGTCCAGAGCCCTGCGTCATCTGTCGGCAGGCCCCGGACTCCCACAGCCAGGCCTGCTGTCCTACCTCCCGGGAGCAGAGGATGGGGGCTATGCCCAGGAACAGAGCTGGACTCCTGCTCAACCCAGAGCCGCCACAGCAAGGGGGTAGCCAGGATTCATAGTCCGGGCTCAGTGGGAAGAACAGCCCGGATCCGCCATGGGTTTCAGGGAATGGTCTCCCTGCAGACAGGTAGCTGGCTGTGCTGCCCTCTGAGGACCTCTAGGCCTGGAGCAGATGTTCTCCTGCGGCCCAGGAGAGGGGAAGAAGGTCTGAAGGTGCTCAGGGGGTTCTTACCAGCTCAGCCATCTCTCCCAGTATCCGGCCTCTGCCCCACGGGCCTGCCCTGCTGCTGGGCACCACCACACTTAAAGGGGCAGGGCGGGACTCACTGTGGGGCCAGGCAGCTCTCCTGAGCTATAATAGGCTCTTCCTTCCATTTCCCAAGTCCTTTCAGACAAAAATAAGATGGTGAGGACTGGACTCTGGTCCCTTTATTGAGACTGAGGGGCCAGTGGGTCCATCCAAACAAAAATAAATTTCTCTCCCCAAAGCCTGCCTGCAGGCTAGGGCACCCAGCATGTCCTGGCCAGGGCCCGTGGCTGTCCCCTAAACCCAGCAGCACAGGTCTGGCTCTCTCAGAGTGACAGGATACTGGCTGCTCAGTGTCCAGAGACCCTAGGTGAAACAGGGAAGGGAGTCCCAGCGGGTCCCACTCCCCCCACACCCCCAGCATGGCTGGCCCCAATATCCACAGTGTGTGTTGGGCCCTCGGGGCTCAGTCGTCGGTCAGGGTGATGACGTCGTACTCGATGCCCTGGTGCTGCAGCTGTTGGATGTGTTCAGGCGCCGCCTCTTCTGCCCCAAACAGGCCCTGGGCTTGGGCCATGGCAGCATCGGCCACTGCTGCCAGGGGAGGGGAGAAGACGGTGAGCCTGAGGCCCCAGAAGCTCGTCCTGGGTCCCCATGGGCGTCAGGCTCCCGCCCCGTACCTGTGACAGCTGAGTGTGCAGCGGCCTCCAGCTGGGCCTGTGTGACCAGCTGCTGGCCTGGGGACACAGGCACATACTGGATCTAGAGTGGAGAAACCAGTGAGATACGGCCTTGGAGAAGCTCTGCCTGTGCCCCAGCTCCGTATGATCCCCCCCAGAGGCCCTACCTGGGACTCCTGAAGGAAAGGGGCCCCTTGTTCATACTGGATGTGTGTGATCTGGCCTTCCTGTACCTGCAAAGGGGAAGGCGATGTGGTGATTGAGGAGGCTGTACACCCTTCCCCTATCCTCCCCTGCCCTCCCCTGCCCAGGCCCGGCCTACCTGGATGTGATGGCCCTCTGGAACCACCACGTATTCCTGGGGGAGCAGGTGCTGGACTCCATCCTGGGAGATGATGTACTGTACCTGGAGAAGGGTGGAGAGGAGGCAGGTGCGGAGGCCTTGCTGAACTGGGAGCTTAGCAAGGAAGACTGAGCAGGGGGCCAGGGTCACCCGCCATCAACAATGGCGGCCACAAGCGCGAACCCAGGGAGCGGTGGTTTGGAAAGCACGGTTCCTCCCTGAAGTGGGGCCTGGGGGCAGGCGGAGGGAGGGCAGTGCTGGCCGAGGTGCTCACCTGGTTGTCGGAGGTCACCAGGTGCTGCACTGTCTGGCCATCTGCAGTGGTGATCTCCTGGATGTAGGTGGCTTCTTCCTGCCAGGACCAAGCCAGCTCCAGCCTCGACTGTGTGCCCCCACCCTGGCCCGTGACTTCCCAGCCCAGGCGCTCACCTGATTGGTCACGGTCTGCTCTTGGGCCACAATGATGTGTTCCTGGCCTAGTGCCTGCTGCAGCCGCTCTGGGCCCAGGACCCCGTGGCTGGACTGGAGTGCAGCTGGGCAGAGAGGGGAGGGTGCTCACACAGGACTCGGGTAAAACCTGACATACCCCGGGCCCCCCACGCTGGTCCCCCAGGGGCAGCTCACTGTGCAGTGTGGCCAGCGTCTCGTCGTCACTGTTCAGGATGATGGTTTGGGTGGGGGTCCGGGCTGGGGTCCGGGCAGTCGGTGTCCCCGTCTTTCTCCCATCAGGACTGTGCAGCCGCTGGATGTGGAACTTGAGATGCCCGTTACGGTTGAAGCTGAGGGGGGCGGAGAGAAGGCTCAGGGGCGGCCCCATCAATGCCTAGCAGCTCCCGCCTGCCTGTCCCTGGCCTCACCGCTGCCCGCAGAGGTGGCACGCGAAGGGTTTCTCATTGGTGTGGGTCAGCATGTGCCGCCGCAGATCCTTCTTGTTCTTGGAGGCAAAGCTGCACTGGCTGCACTGGTGGGGCCGCAGGCTTGAGTGCTGCGCCATGTGGGCCTGGAGAAGGGGCAGAGGCAGGGGCGCTGGCTGGGGGACCACTCGGCACCGCACGGACAGAGCTGTTGGGGAACCTGTCTGCAGGTGGGGACGAGCTGTGTAACAAGTACAAACCAGACCAAGATCTGGCGCTGCTGTGTACAGAGAGAGGAACAAGTCCCAGGGCCCGTCGTTAGGTCACTCAGAAAATCCCGTCCCTGCTCCCAGACTCCGTTTACCCCCGTGTAAACACGAGATAGATGTTCAGATGAGGGGACCTCTGAAGGGCTCTTCCAGCCCTGACGTTCTAGGGTTCTGGGCCCTGCTCCCCTCACTGAGCTGCTGTAAGGATTCAGTGCACAGTTGGATCTGGAAACGATAACCCTTGGGGGGAGGACTCCCGCGCAGAACCTGCCCTCCTTGCCTTTTCCACACTGTCTCCACCGCCTCCCTTGTACCCTGAACGCTCTCTATTCCAGACAACTGGCATTTCCCTAAGCATGCCTCCTGCCGCCCCCCCCCCCCCCGTGCCTCTGCTCCCTCCCTGGCCGGGGTTGGCCAGCGCCAGCACCCCAAGTCCACATGACCTGGTCCCTGTCTGCTCTGCCGCCTGTGGTCTGTTCACAGCACACACTTTGTTGGCATTAGTCACCCTGTCTGGATGGGTTCTCCACCAGACTGAGCTCCCCAAATGATGAGACCTTGTGGAGTCCTCTCTGACCCTAGAAGGGGAAGAGGGCCTGGCTTGCGGGGGAGGGGGGGGGAGTTCAGTTAAGCTCTGTTACACAAGTGGCCAAATGAGTGCCAGGGGAGGCATGGGGGACAGCACCTACCCGGA
This sequence comes from Lontra canadensis, assembly GCF_010015895.1. Lineage (NCBI taxonomy): Eukaryota > Metazoa > Chordata > Mammalia > Carnivora > Mustelidae > Lontra > Lontra canadensis. The sequence continues at coordinate 1,625,817 of NW_022631099.1, read as the reverse complement.
CCTCAGGCCACTGGCGGGCACTGAAGGAGCAGTCGGGGCACTTGAAGGCACTAGGCCCAGCATGGGCCCGTTTGTGACTCTCCATCTCTGCTCGGCCAGGGAAGGCCTCAGCACAGATCTTGCAGGAAAACTTCTTCGATGAGGCCGCGGCTGCAGCCGGTGGTGATGGTGGTACTCCCAGGCTCAGGGCTTTGCTGGCCGCAGAAGGTGGGGAGGCAGAGCCCTGGGGGTCTCCCACCCTATGAGTCCTGGCTGGAGACGGGGGCTCAGGGCCATCTCTGGGCAGCCCCGCACACTGTAGCAGGGGCCACTTGGCTCCGGAGGCCAGGGAATCCGGACTTGGGAAGGAGATGGAACCATCCGCAGTCAGCTGTAGAGAGATGGGGGAGCATGAGGTACTGAGGAAGATGGGGGAAGGATGGGACATGGGGGAGGGGTTGGTACCCCAAGCCTCACCTCGATGTGGTGTAGCTGGGTTCCATCAGCTGCCATGATGTAGTGGGTGCCAGCTTCTTTCAGGGTGTCGCTCACAACCACGGCCTGGGCTGCCTCCCCTGGGGGCTCCTCGCTGTGGGCACCGAAGAGGGGAGGAATGAATTCTAATGGGATGGAAGGAGTCCCCTTCCCCAGAAAAGTCATCAAAGGAGGGGTGACTGCCACCACAGGTGGACTCCCTGGTTTGAATTCCGGCTCTCCCCTTTTCCAGCTGAACCTCAACAGTCTCTTCCATAAATGGTGACTATAGGTCCAACATACTGTCCTGTGCCAGCAGTAGTCATCGGGCTCCCCTGAAGGGCGGGGCAGCAGTGAGGCCGAGAGCCCAGGGGTCCAGGCCAGTCTGGCCAAGTGCGGCAGCAGGAGGGCCGGTGGGGGGAGTGGGGAGGCAGGGCCAGAAAGTACCCAGAGACCAAGAGCAGATGGCAGACGCTGAGACCGGACTGCCCGCCGGCTGCCCGGGGATCCGGATTCCCATCCCAACCACACACTGCGGCGCTATAGTGCTTGGATTAAACGCTTTCTCAGACGGCCCAGGAGTCCAGTGAACATACAAATATTTCTGCCCCGAACTTGCTCCGTGTAGAGGAAGCCGTGTGCAGCTGCCAGGCCTCCAGTGCCAGCGAGGAGCCGGAGTTTGCTTCGAAGCTCAGAACTAGACAGCCCCTCAGGGATCACCCAGAACAGAGAGCACATGACTCTAGAACCAAGGGGTCGACGGCTCACTCACTGCTTGTCTGACCTTAAGCAAGTCAGAGAAACGTGGACCTCACGAGAATGGTTTAAGTGAGTCCCCAAACATTCAGTGCCTGGAACACCTAAGTGGCCAAAAAACAGTAGCTTCCAATCTCCTGAGAAAGACAGGACTCCTATGGCTCATTGTGTTACGTGTGTTAGGATTTTTGCCTCCTGCCAACTAGGCTCGGGTGGGCAGAGCCCTCCCCTGAGGTCTCCCGGCGCACCTACCAAACTAAAGGGGACTTGTAGGCAGCAGGTCTCACCTGTAAGGCGTGCCAGGAGCCGATGTCCCCTCCTCCATAGGGGGTGCTGTGATGACGCTGTAGCCAGTCCCACCGAACGGGCCAGGTGCCAGGGTGATCTGCTGTAGGTCAGGGGTGCCTAGCTGGCTCTCTGCTGCCACGCTGCCTCCCGGCTCTGCCACATGGAGGGTTACCACCTGCGGAGTGGCCCCTGCTGGGGAGGGCTGCCCACCAGGGGATGCCAGCTCTGCTTCCACGTCCTCGGACTTCACCACAGCCACCTGTAACAGACCCGCTGAGCGTCAGGAGCAGGGGCTGTGGCAGAGGGGCTGGTGTTCAGGGCCCTTCTCTACCTCGTGGCCTCAAAGCTTGCCCACACTCAGTGCTCCCACCACTCATTTGTACAATCCCAGCCGTGTGTTCTTCCTAAAGCACCCTCTGGCTCTCCAAGCCCCACCCAGCAACCGGGAATAAACTTAGCAAGACCAGAATAGTGCGACACCGCCCTCCAGGGGCAGCTGGGCAAGTCTGCAGACATTCGTGGGTCTTGCACTTGGAATGCGGCCGGTACTGGCACCTTGGGGTTATCTGTCAGGGATGCGGCTAACCAGCCCACAATGAACAACAGCACAGCGGCTCCCGCAACAAAGAACTATCTGGTACAAAAGGCCAAGACTGAGAAATCCTAGGGTAAAGGGACAAGTGGCAAACCATTCTAGAAAAAAAAGAGCTTGACTTCACATCTTACTCCAAAGTCTGCTTCAAATGGATCAAAAACTGAAACGTAATAAGAGAAAAAAACCTCTAAAAATATGAAGAGAAAATGTGGATAAGTATTTTTATGACCTGGGGTGGGAAGATTTTTTCTAATCAGCAAAACAAACCATAAACTGAAATCAGAAAGCAGAGAAATGTGGTATTTAACAATGCATACAAGAGAGAAAAGTCTCCTTCATATGTAAAGAGCCTCTGCAAAGTGATAATAAAAAGACCAACAGGGGCAGCTGGGCGGCGCAGCTGGTGAAGCGTCTGACTTTTGGTTTCGGCTTGGACTGTGATCTTGGAGTCATGGGACTGGATGGACTTCATGGGGGACTGGACCTCTTGTCAGGCTCTGGGCTCAGTAGGGAGTCTGTTAAGGTTTTCCTTTCCCTCTGCAACCCCATGCCTCATGCACGTTCTTGTGCTCTCAAATAAATAAATCTTAAAAAAAAAAAAGACTAATACAAAAACTGATACAGGACACAAACATGTCAGTCAGAGAAGAAATAAATGGTCCATGAACATATAGAAAGTAGTTCAATCTCGTTTATGGTCACAAAATTATAAATTAAGGTCATGAGGGGTATCTGGCTGGCTTAGTCAAGGAAGCATGTGACCCTTGATCTCAGGGTTGGGAGTTTAAGCCCTACGATGATCGGGTATAGAGATTACTTAAATTAAAAAAAAAAAAAAGACCATGAAATATACTTCTGCTGTGTAGAAGATATTTATAAAGACTGGAGACACCCAGCACCCAGTGCTGGCCAAGGTGCAGGGACACACACTCTAGTAGTGGCAGTCACAGAAACTGGCATATCTCTATGAAGCTTCTTACCTTCAGACCCACCAATTCTACTTCTAGGAGACTTTTTTTTAAACTAAAAAATGTCTAGGAGCACGTGAAATATACACGCACTAAAGCACTGCCTTTGATTAATGAGAAACTGGAAACAACCAACCAGTAAATGACGGCGTGAACGTAACAACATGGGGACGATGGGATGATGTGGAGATGTATCGCAGCAGTGGTGGAGAGAGGAGGTGTGCAGGCCATAAGCCAGACCATGCCTCACATGGACCGAGTGAAGAAAAGTGGGCTGTGGATGAGCATGAGTTGTGTGATCCCATTTTTTTTAAAGATTTGAGGGAGAGAGCACGCGTGCATGTATAAGCGGGAGGGGCAGAGGCAGGAGAGAGAATTTCAAGCCGACTCCGCGTTGAGCACGGAGCCCAATGCGGGGCTCAATCTCCTGATCCTGAGATCATGACCTGAGCTGAAACCATGAGCTGGGATGCTGGCACTTAACCGACTGGGCCACCCAGATGGCCCCGCTGATCCCATTTTTTAAAGAAACACAATGTCTCTGTGTTAGTGTGTACATGGACGAAACTGGAGAAATGCTTACTAGCCCATTTACAGAGGATGGGGAGAGATGTTAAGGACTTTCACTTTCTGTATAGAACATTTCCTAATGTCCATTTTGGTTTTTTTCAAACACACCTATTTTTGTAATCGGGGGCCGGGAGGGGAAATGTTATGTACTGGTGCGGGAGCAGCAGACAGGGCAATAGAACAGAACCCGTCGGGACGCATGGCAATCGACATCATTATAAAGGTGACATCTGCAACCACTGGGGAAGATTATTTCATATACTGCACTGGATAACTTTTGGGAAAAAAAGTAAAGTTAGTCCCCTACCTTTTTGCATACACCAAAAATAAATTCCAGGTGGAGTAAAGACTTAAGTGTAAAAAATGAAACCCTAAGAAGAAAATACAAATGAATGTTCGTATAATCTTGGGGTGAAGGAGGCCTTTCTAGGAAGGATATCAAAGGCAAAAACTATAAAAGACAGATTGAACTATCTAAAAATGTGCAACTTCTATATACCCCCAAAGGCACCACTGAAATCCTAGGAAGCGCTCCAGGTCTGACACCAGGCTCCCTCTTGCACAGAGTTTTGTCTTGTCTTCTAGCCCCGCAGTGGCACGTTACAGCTCCAAGTTCTTGGAATTTAACATCTCAAACACAGATTCTACATGTTTTCACAAGGCTCTGGCAGGGAGGTAGCAAGGGCTAAGAAAGCTCTCCCTGCCTCAGAGGAGGGGGGCGGGCGGGGTAAGAGCGACCCCAGGCGGCTGGGCGGAGGGAGGAGTTCCGATGAGCTGGGGGAGGATTGGCTGGGCTGGAGGTGCAGCGGAAAGAGAGGCTAGAGCGGAGACAGCCCGGGAGCCTCCCGGCTGTGCCAGGTGTCACCGGGTGAGGGCGCCAGGCTAGATGGGAAGCTGGCTTGGACCCACCACATAGGGAGGCTGCGGAGCTGGGACACCCGCGCCGACCAGGGCCTCCGGAGCCACAGGGGCGGCGCTAACCGGCGCCAGCAGAGGTCACTGGGACGCGAGCTAAGCGAGAGCTCCTCTGACCTCCCTGGCCCAGGGGAGGCCCCTCCTCCACGTTTGCTCCCGGGGTTTTGGTGGACCGTCTCCCGGGCTAAGTGGGGGTGCCCGAGGGCTGGCCTCGAAGGCGGCTGCACGGGGTTGGGGGGTGGGGAGGCGGCCCAAGGGCGGCTCACCTGCAGGGCTGTGCCCCCCAGCTCCCGCTGGGCGCTCATGTTCAGCAGCAGGTCCAAGGCCGTCTGTGTGGCCATTGCCGTGGACTCCTCAGCGCCTGGGTTGGGGGAGACGGGAGCCTGAGAGCTGGCCACCGTCCCCTCTCCCTCCGCGGGGCCCCAGCGCAAGCCCGGCCCCCGCCAGGATCCCCAGGCCCCCACCTTCCCCCAGAGCTCACCTTGCTGGTAGATGATGGTGGCGCCACCAAGCGTGTCAGAACAGAGCAGTGGGGGGGTCTCGGGTGCCTGGAAAGGTGCTGCTTCTGGGGGAATCTGCGGGGTGGGGATGTGGCCAAGCCTGAGAGGGGGCAGCTCTCACTGGTTGCCAAGCGCCTCCTACCGGTCGGTCGCTTTACATGCGTCGGCTTGTTTCATCTCCACACAACTACCTCTCAAGGGATTTCTCAGCTCAGCGCAGACCCAGGCTCAGAGAAACAACGGGCTACGATGCCACCAGTAGTAAGTAGCAGAACTAGGATCTGAACACAAGGCTGACACCTGAGCCTGTGTTCTACCTGCACATAGTGGTGGTCCATCTTTTGGGGCAGGGGAGGGGGAAGCAATGTTCTTAGCTATGATACTACTTCCTGGCCTGCCTTGCAGCTAGGTAGTGTGGCCTTGTGGCTAAGCAGGGGCTTCTGGTTAAGTTCACCGGGAAGACAGATGGGGAGATGGCAGGCTTCCTTTCTGCCTTTCTCCCATCCCTTCCTCCTGCTTCTTGCCTGGGATGTGGCTAGAAGGCTGGAGCTCCTGCAGCTATACTGGACCATGAGGCAACCACAAAGATGGAAGTCGTATGCCTAGGATGGCTGGGAAAAAATATTGACAGAGCTTGGTCCCTGATGACTGACCATGGAGCTGCCACACTAGCTCTGGGCTGCTGACCTTTGGGTTCATTTCTGAGAGAATGATAAACTACTACAGTTAAGCTACTGAGGTCTCATTCTCTATTTCTAGCCATGGAAAGCCACTCCCACTGTGAGCTTATTAGAGGTCACAGACTTATGAGGTCTGTGACCTCATTGGCTCTTTACCACAATCAGAGAGGCAGGGACCATTTTGTTGTCCCCAATATGCCAGTGAGGATGCTGGGGATGGGAGAGGTGACGGGACACTGTCATCCTGGCCCATGCCCCACTCCCAGTACCCTCTGTCGGCTGCCTGCTTGGCTGAGCTTACCTCAGGAGGGCCCGGGGAGCTTGGGGGTGGTCCGGGGGCTGCGCTGTGCTGCTGCTTTAGCTCCTCAATCTGCTGCAGAGAGAAGAAGGGGCGACGGCGGGAAGGGGGTTCCTCAGGGTGGCGCCGTCCCCACTCCTCAAAGCTGCTGGCGTGTCGGCAACGCACGTGCAGGCGCAGGTTCTTCTTGTGCCGCGTGCTGAAGTGGCAGTATTCACAGGCAAAGGGCTTGGCCCCTGTAGGCACAGGCAGACGGACACTCGGGCTTTCCCACCCCACACCCCCAGGGCAGGAAGCCTTCCATGGGCCCCCGGGGCCTCTCCAGCTGCCTCCCCGCCAGTGTTGCGCGCCCCAGCTTGTTCTGGTGGCCAGGGCCAGACAGGAACAGAGCCCACCCTCCACGCTCACAGCCTTCCTCGGAGAGTCCTAGTTTCACATTACAGGACCACACACTTCTCTTACGAATCATTGCCCCCAGGTAGACAGGAATCTGGCCCCCAGGCGTGTCTAATTTCCCCCAGTGAGCCCATCAGAGGCACAGGCCCCAAGGAGGATTAAGAACCAACTGTTTCATGCACCTTCTGCATGCGTGAGGACGGGGCCCCCGTCAACACGTCTCCCGTCCGGTACCCAGCACAGATAGGGCTCAGGGAGCAGAGCTCACAGCCAAGGAAGGCTCAGACCGGGCAAGGTGGCCCATGACCACGCAGAGAAGAGCCGGCTGAGCTCGGTTGTAAGGGGGTGATTCCCTTACAACAGAGCAGCCGAGGCTACTCTCACGGCAGGACAGGGGCTGCTGGTGGGACAGGGCTGCTGAGGTGGAGGAAGAGGACAGCACTGAGGCTGCGACTGTGGGCAGGGTGAGTGGAGGGCTCACCACGGTGGGGGCGGGGCTGGCCTGACCTGTGTGCTTAACAGCCACGTGGGAGAGCAGGAAGTCCTCCCGGAAGGTGCGGTAGGGGCAAAAGCTGCACTTGAATGGCTTGTCACTGACATGGGACAGCTGATGGTTCAGTAGTGCCTTCTTGTCCTCACAAACAAACTCACAGAACTCGCACTTGAACCTGGCGGTGGTGAGAGGGAGGGAAGCTCAGCAATCACGTGGGGGGCTGGGGCGGGGTGCTCCAGCCCTGGGGTCCCCTCCCTCCTCGGAGATATACCTGCGGTTGGCAACAGCTTGGATGTGTGTGAGCAGGTGCATCTTGAAGGTGTAGCGCTTCTTAAAGGACTTTCCACACTGTGAGGGGTAAGTGAGTTAGATGGGGGACTGTCCAGGGAGACCCCTTCACCCTGCCCCCAGCTCTTGGCCCCAGCCACCTTGTCACACATGTGGGGTTTCTCGGTGCTGTGTGTCTTCATGTGCTGTGTGAGTCTCTTCTGCATCGGATAGATACGGCCACACACAGGGCAAGGGAAGGAGCTCAGCTTTGGGGCCTGGGAAGGGACAAGAAGGGACCAGATGAAGAAAGAAGGAGGAGGAGAGAGGGTGAGACCTCACTTCCTGCCCCCACCCTCACAAGCAACCCTCAAGCAGGCTCCCTTCCTGGGCCAGGGTCCCAGACTCACCGGATCTGGCCTCTTCTTCCTGGGGGCAGAAAGGCATAGGAGTCAGACTATTGCTTCCCCAAGCCCACCTCAAACCTTCTCACATTGACCGGACCCACCCTCAGTTCTGAGTGTTTCTAATACCCAGCCAAGCCCTTCTCTCAGAGCAGGGTTTCCCCAAGTGGAGTTCGCTAGGAAAATGCTAAGAGGCATGCTGTAAATAAATTCTAGAATGGTGCCTTCTTCCTTTCTTTGTCACAAAATAAAATGTGCATTTTAAAGCCCTGAGAAGTCCTGCAGAAAGAGTTAGTGAAACAGGTGTTTGAACTGATGTCCATAATTTTACCTCTCCCCTGCCTGCCCTGCCTTTTTTAAAGAAAACCATAAGCATCATAGAGAGCAGGCTTTCCCACAAGCACATTTTCAAAGTCATTTTCCTGGGGCACCTGGGTTACTCTCAGTCATTGAGCATCTTCCTTTAGCTCAAGTCATGGTCCCAGAGTCCTGGGATCCAGCCATACATCGGGCACCTTGCTCGGCAGGGAGCCTGCTTCTCTCCCTCTCCCACTTCCCCCTACTTGTGTTCCCTCACTGTGTCTCTGTCAAATAAATAAATTTTTTTTTTAAATCTAAAAAAAAAGTCCCTGTCCTCGTGAACTACTGTATCCAACCTCAGCTCACACAGCACACCAAGTGGAGTGAGCTCTTTCCTGAAGCTGCAGATCTAATGACACCTCGGTGAGCACTCTCAGGGCCCCTAAGGATTCGTTCCTCCGCCCAGCTGTCCTGTGTCTGCTCTGTCCGTCCTCTGAGAGTTGGGAGTCTACAAGACCTTCAGATGATTTCCTGAACTCCTTTAGGTAGCCCCTCAACAATGACTGTCCTGATCTTACAAAGCATGCGGCAGGGAAGAGACGGGACAAGAGCCCTCCAGGCCCTAGTACTGCTCTGAGCCAAGTGAGCTGGGATGAACGGCCTTATCTTTCTGCTGTCTGTAAGTGCTGCCAATGGGGTGGCCCAGGGCAGGTGCTCAAGTAAGGGGGAAACACAGTGATGCTGGGCCTCTGCTTCCCGCCCTGGCCCATTCCCCTGGCCTGCACAAACTGACCGGTCTCGACTGTGCACAGCTGCGTGACGGACCACGTCCTTCCGGTAGACACTGGTATAGCTGCATTCATCACACTTGTAGGGCTTACTGCCCACGTGATTGAACATATGTTCCTAGGATAGAGGGGAACGACAGTGGGCTGGGTTTGGCCTCCCCTGTACCCTCAACCTGTGCCCATAGCCTTAGGGCTGTCGTGGGTGCAGGCTCACAGAACGAGGGAGCTGGAGCCTATTAGGGCTGGGGACTCTCCCCAATAAGGGCACCTACTCTGCGCTAGGCCCTATGCTGGCTCACCATGTGAGATGGAGGCTCAGAGGGAAGTAACCTTGGCCCCGAGTGACTTGGTGACTGCCAGAGCTTGGAGCCAAGCCCAAGCAGCACGGCTCCAGAGCCTATACCCTCCCCACCGCCCCGGGGACAACCGTCCCCTAGCAGGGTTTTGGTAACAACTTCCAGGCCACATGGCCCTGTCTTGAGGAAGAACTGTGTGCAGAAAGCAGAGGGGCTCTGGCCTGTGCTTCAGGTACCCCCTACTGCGCTCGAAGGCCAACTCTCTGCCTTACTTTGGCCAGGCCAAGCCACAGGTTCCTAGGTCAGTTGAATGGGAAAGTTGATGCCCGCAACCTCTCCAGGCTGCATGGGCATGGAACTTGAGCATGTCTACCATGCCCTGGTAAAACGGCTTAGGGCTGCAGCCAGCCCACTGGCACCTTAGGTAAATGATATAAAAAGGAACTCGTTTCTTGAGACACATTACTGCCATCTACTGGAAAACTTTCTAACATACTAAATGAGACAGAACCCGGCTGTACTGTCATCCACCCATATGTGCGGTGGTGATCAAGTAAATCTCTGCTATCTGCACTGGGCACAGTACCTCTGAGGATGTGACACCACTACACAGTGTGCAGCCTGCACAACTGCCCATGCCGCCCACATCTGAACTTCAGCGCACAGCAGCACACCACTGAATGTGCCCTGCAGAGGAGCAGGAGGGCCCCGCCAATGGCCTGTGAGCGCCACTCCATCTTGGCACTGCCCGCCAGCCCTTGCCTCCATCCCAGTGCCTCCACCCCCATGCTGTGTACCTTGAGTGAGGACCAGCGGCGGGAGCGATAGCTACACTGCAGGCACCTGAAGAGCTGGGGGTCCCCGGCCTCGTGGGAGTTGACGTGGAAGCGCAGGTCCTCATGGGACAGGAAGCGGGAGCCGCAGATGCGGCACAGGAAGGGCCTCAGGAGCGGTTTGGGGGACTTGTAGTAATACCTGCCAGGAGGGCACAGGGGAGAGTCTGGCTGGGCTGCGCCCCCGGCTGTCTCCCCTACCCCCATCCCTGCTCTACATACTTGCGGTATTTCTTGCCTAGGAAGCGCCTGGAGGGCCGGCCACGGCGGCGGGGCGGGGCAGCAGGCTCATCCTGGCAGGAGGGGGCCGCGTTCTCCGCATCTGACTGGCTCACACCGGGGTCCACGGGGGCCCTGTCGGCCTTGCCCAGGGCAACCAGGCATCCTGGGCCCGATGAGCTGGGAGCCTCGGGGTCTGGGGGCTCTGGAGGGCTCTGCCCACTCTGGGAACTCACTAGAGGCTCTCCTTCCACACCTGCCATGGACATGGTCGCAAGTCAGCTACGGACACACCAGGCCAGATGCTGACAGGTGTGCCAGAGGCCAGCCAAAATATCTCCCTAAAACACGGTCACAGACCGATGATGGGGACGTCAGGTCACCGGACAGGCGCAGGTGGCCCGCAGTTACCGACTAGCACAGCACAACCCCCGCCCAGCAGTCCACAGCGGCAGCAAAAGAGCTGGGACCTCCCTGTTGAGAGACCCGTGTACTGCTTGAGCCTGTACACGGGACTTCCGTGCTTCCTCAGGCAAAGCCGCTGCCCTGAGTCTCATTTTCTCATCTGGCAAGTGAAGATGATGACTGCTGCGCTAGTGACCTCAGATTCTATAGAGTCTGGGAGTGACAGCAGGTACTTTAACATTGGTTTTCCCTAGGGAGGCTGGCAGGCTGGAGGGCAGACAGGAAGAAGAGAGGAGATATCACATCACTGTACATAATCAGAACCTCTAGAAGTCTGAGCAATCTGAATGTTACCTATTCAAAAACATCAGCAGCATTCCAATGTAACATTTTAAAATTTATCCATTTTTAAATTTTTATTTATTTGTCAGAGAGAGAGAGAGGGAGAGCACAACCAGGCAGAGTAGCAGGCAGAGGCAGAGGGAGAAGCAGGCTCCCTGCTGAGCCGGGACCACCGCCCCCCCATACCCCGCCCAATGTAGGACTCGATCCCAGGACTCTGGGATCATGACCAGAGCCGAAGGCAGCCACTTAACCAACTGAGCCACACAGGGCATTCCTCAATGTAACAATTTAAGAATGAAAAGTGATCTAGGGACACCTGGGTGGCTCAGTCGGTTCAGTGTCTGGCTTTGGCTCAGGTCATAATCCCGGGGTCGTGGGATGGAGCCCCCACTGGGCTCCCCGCTCAGTGAGGAACCTGCTTGTCCCTATTCCTCTGCCCCACTGCTCCCCTGGCTTGTGCTCCCTCTCTCACTCACTCTTTCTCAAATAAATAAATAAAATCTTTTAAAAAGAAAATGAAAAGTGATCTAGACAATCCTGGTGACATTCTGCTTCTTGACAGGGGTGCTGGCTATACAGCGGTATTCCCCTTGTCAAATTCCCTAAGCTGGGCACTTAGGATATGTGAGCTTTCCCATACAGATATTAATAAGGTTTTTAAAATCTCATTTTTAAAAGGATGCTAAAAAAAAATGTAAGAATCTGCCCTAGACTGCATATATAGAAACAGCTGCCGTGTATTTTTGTGTCTTTACACCTTAGAGCAATCCTGAAAGGCAGGTGATATCACCTCCATTCATCAAAAGGCAACAGGGGATTCAAGAGGCAAAGTCACATGCTGTGGGTCACATGGCCAGTAGGTGGCAGAGCCATCATGCCCATGGGGCTTTCCAGTCCACAGCTTGTAATGCTCTAAGTCAGGGCTCCCTAGACATAGTTTTAGGTCTCAGACTGGTTCTCATTTCAGTAATGATACTTAAAATTTATCTTCTGGGGTGCCTGGGTGGCTCAGTGGGTTAAAGCCTCTGCCTTCGGCTCAGGTCATGATCCCAGGGTCCTGGGATCGAGCCCCACATCGGGCTCTCTGCTCGGTGGGGAGCCTGCTTCCCCCTCTCTCTCTGCCTGCCTCTCTGCCTACTTGTGGTCTCTGTCTGTCAAATAAATAAAATCTTTAAAAAAAATGAAATAAAATAAAAAATAAAATTTATCTTCTATCTTCTTAGTTCAGTTATAAAAGTTCCAACTTCTCCTGTGCTGTGATACCTTACCACTTTACCACTGAGGAGCCTATCACTTCTTAACTCAGGGTTTCTCCAGCTCGTCTGAAAGGGCTGGCCCTTTACGAGGAGGCCTGCAGGTCTCCTAGGTTTGCTATGTGCTCCCCTGCATGGCACACTTGGTCCCCAAGGCTCTACAGAAGGTGGACAGGTGGCCCCACCTACGACCAACTCTCACCACCTGGGAGGTCCGAGGTCTCTAGCCGAGGCAGCTTCCGAGGCCGGCCAGGTCTCCTTCGGGGTCTTGGCGTACTGGGAGTAGGGCGCTGGGGCCGTAGCTGCCGGCCCCGGGGCTCATCCTCAGCCGGATTGTAGTCACTGTCCTCTGTGGGGACCGCAAGAGAAGGTAGGGATCAGTCCTGGGCCTGTCCTTTCATGCCTGACCCCTGGCCTGGTCTCCCTGGGAAGAGGCTCTCTTCCCATCTCTGCCTGCTTCTCCTCCAAGCCCACCAACCAGTTGATGCCTCCTTCAGAAAGCCCTCCTGACCTCCCACTGGCTCTGAGTGCCTCTAAGCCCCTGCAATCCTTTCTCTGCACTTTCCCAGACTCCTGCCACTAACTCAGCGCCACTGCATGAACTAGAAAAACATGCCCCTTCCTTAAGACACTTTACAGCCATTGTTAGAAAATAGTTGGAATAAACATTCAAATCTACCAACTCTGATGACGATGCTCTCCAGTGCAGGAGCCACTAGCCATATGTAATTATTGAGCACTCATGTTTGGTCTACACTGAGACACTGGATTTCCAAAAACTAGTATAAAAAGAGGAAGTAAAATAACCCACTGATAATTATGATTAAGCTTCATTTTATCTTCTAACCTTTTAAAATATAGCTACAAAAAAAGTACACGGGCTGGTCTTCTATTTCTGTTGCACAATTGTGAATGTGGCACTCTTAAATGTGGTGCTTTTTTTAGTGCACAGCCTGCACAACTGCACACAGAGATCCTGACCCCAATGCCCCAACTTCTGTCTTATACCGGAGGCACCTGCATGGTTAAACCTGTGCCAGTTCCTCTTTCCCAGCCCTCCACGTGGGCCAGATGCAGCTAAGTATTTGGAGATGGGTATGGTAGTGGCACACCTGGGAGCCACAGTGGCCTACCCTCTAAGTCATCGATGGCACCGGCATCAACGATGTCATCATCATCTTCCTCCTCTGGCCCCTCTTCCTCCCGGGTCTTGGCTGAGGTGCCCCACTTCCGCAGACGCCCCTTCTTCCCAGCTGCAGCTGCCGCTGCTGCAAAGATCAGAGAAGCTTTGCCACGACTGGGTCTTGGCCCTCCACCCCAACCTGTGCAGCCCAGCCAGTGAGGCAGCTATCAGTCCACCTGGTCGGAAGTGCCGCTCCCGCATGTGGCGCAACAGTGTGGCTTTGGTGCTGCTCCGGTACTGGCACATCTTGCACTTGAACTGCTGGACCACCACCACCTCCATCATGGCCTCCAGGCTCTGCAGGTCTGGCTCCTCGGTGCCAGAGCCTGGGGGTGGCTGCGTGGGGGAGCCAGGTCTACCCTGTGCCTCCTCCGGTGGCTCCAGGCACGTGGATGTGGGGCCGTCAGCCAGGGCCTCGATGGCTGCCAGGCTGTGGGCCAAGGTGGAACTGGACATCGGCGAAGCCATGGGGGCACCTGTGGGTGGGTGAGTGAATCAGAGGAGAGGGGAAACAGAGGGGTAGGTGGGCCACGAGTGACAGCTGCCCCTCCCAGGCAGGACCAGGAATCCTAGGACCCAGCTCCCCAAAGAGGGAGCAGCGGACAACCTGCCAAGATCACACAGTGTGTTTGTGGAGGAGCCTCCCTCCCCAGCTCCCTCACTCACTGCAGGGCTCCCCGGGGCTGCTGCGCAGGGTCTTACCATCGTCTGGGCCCTGCAGGATCAGGTACCGGGCCGTCTCAGCCCCGCCATCCTCAGCACTGGTTACGGTGATACAGCCTGGGCAGAGATGGGGGAGGGGAGTCCCAGCTGACAATGACAACTGTTACTGCCCACACTCATTCTGGCTCACCTGCACCAACTACAATCCTGCTGCGCTGCCCTGCCCCGCCCGAGCCTCACTCACCCTGTCCTTGCCCGTGCACCCCTGCCCAGAGCAGGGCTGTAGGGAGGTCTGGTGTGACAGGCTGGCCGAGCAGCTGGCTCACCATCACACAGATGCCACGGCTACCCCAGCTGCCCCACCTCTGACCTTTAACTAAAACCTGGAGAGTACCCCTCCCTGTCTCCAAACTCCCCCAAGGTCAAGGCCTAGCCCCTTTACCACTTTTTCTCAGGGTTGGCTTCCCACATGACCCCAAGGCTTTTTGAAGTCTGTGGCCTTTATACACACCATTGATAACAGAGGGTACAGTGTGGTAAATCACGAGTACAGACTCTCACAAGCTCCCCTCCGAGCCTGTGGTCCCCGACCTGCTGGTCTCAGTGGGTCCTCTGTACCTGAGACTTCTCTTCTAGGCTGTGAGGATGGTAGCACCTATCTTTTGGGGTTACCAGGAGAATTAATGAGGTACTGTATGTAAAGTGCTTAGAGAAAACCCCAATACATAACCAGGTATTATAGTTTCCATGTTCATTCAGTGTTTATCAATGCCAAGCACGATATGACAGTGTTTCCAGATACCTTCACCTCATTTACCACTATGAGACAGGGGCTACTGTGTCCATGTGACACACTTAGAGCGATAGGGTTATCTGCCCAAGTTTGCACAGCTGGCTTGGCTAGACCCCGCAGGAAAGCCCCATGGGCTGACTCTCGCTGCCTCTGTGGGACTCACTTGGGATTAGGTCCGGCCCAATGGTGGACTCGATGATCTTGTCGATGGCTGAGCCCAGGTCTGAGGAAGAAGCCGTGCAGTCGGACACCAGCATATTGGGGTCTGGGAGTGCGCTGGAGTGCACCAGGGCTGGGGGGCCACCTGTCACCCCTGCCACTGGCCCATGGGACACAGAAGATGAATCAGGCAGGTAGCCATGGGGCAAGGGGTCTGTGCTCGAGCTGCTCTCAGATACTTCCTCCTGGGTGACAGAAAACAAGGAGAGAGGAATTTCAGGAGCCGTGACGGGGCAAGGCAGTCGCCTGCCACCCACTAGATCGACCTCCGTGGCCCGAAAACATGGTGAGTGGAGCCATCCACATCGTCAGGCCCACTGATGACTGGCAGATGCCTCTCAGTCACAGAGCCACCAAAGAACAAGTTCCAGGGTCTCCAACTCTGCTCAGGTAAGAGGCCCCATAATCCCCACACCTACCCAACAGCCTGGCAGAGCTATTTTCACGGAACTTTTGAATTAGCTCTCCCCTCTGCCTGAAATGCTTCTCAGCGTTGCACCATGGCTGATTCCTACCCAGCCTTCTCACCACCATTTAGCTGGTACCTCTTCTAGGAAGTTAACCCTGACCCCCAGGCCAAACGAGGACCTCTCTGTCCTGGGTGCTACAGTCACCTGTGTCCCCTCATCATGGTTCCCTCTGTAGTGTAATGTCTCCTAGGTCAGACTGTATTTTCCATAAGGGCCAGGCCCACATCTGTCTTGTTCCCTGCTGTATCCCCAGAGTTCAGCACAAGCTGGGCACATGGTAGGCCCATCTCTGCTGAATTAACAAAACCCTTGGACCCCAAAAGGGAGTCCATTTTTGTTCAGCTCTATACTGTGATGCCTTGGAAGTCATTCATTATCTTGCAGGTAATAAGAACAGTAACGGGTAATACCTCCTGAATGTGTACTATGTGCTGAGCACTGTTTTAATTGCTTTGTATGTATTAATTCAGTTAATCCTCACAAAAACCCTATTGAGGCAGATATATTTATCCCTTCCCTCTTTACAGATGAGAAAACTGAGCTAGAAGTAGGGTAGCTTGTCCAAGATCAGAGAGCCAGGAGGAAATGATAAAGGTTTCACAGAACGTGTCCAAGAGTACTCCCTCTGAGGCCGGTCTTCCTGCTCCATTTTATAGACAGAAGAATGAGGCTCCCGGTGAATCAGAGGCGGAGCCAAGACTTGAAGCAGGACAACTGCATCTCAAAGAGTGAGGACAGTAGGTAGTGGAGTGGATAAGACTACAGCTTAGATTTGAATCCTGGCTCTGTCGGCTCTCTGTGCCTCCGTTTCCTTCCCTCTAAGATGTGCAAGAGTGATATATACCCCTTACGAGGTATGAGGCTTAAATGAGAAAATCCATGTTAGGGGCTTGGCGAGGTGCCTGACACACGATAAACCAAAAACAAGTATTAGTTACAAGCCAGCCTTTCTGGCTGCTTCCCTTGGCTGCCAGGCATGCTGCCTGCGGTCCCTGCCTCCACCCACGCCGGCCAGCAAGGTCCATACCAGAGAGCTGCTGCCGCGGTCGGAGCTTTGCCCCACGCCAGAGTCGTCGGCCTCCGCTGGCCCCCGAGCGGCAGCGGCGTCGCTGCTGTCGGCCGACACCGCTTCAGAGGTGCCCACGCCCAGGCCACTCTCAGAGGGCTCCTCGGGCCGGCCAGGACCAGGGGCCGCGTCGCTACTGCTCTCCACCTCGTTCTCCTCCATTGGCTCGGGGAGCCGCCTGACAACGAGGCGCAGGATCTGGATCCTTCACTCTGCAAGAGGAGGTGACGCGGGCTGAACAGGTGGGCCTCCTCCCCGGCCCGGGCAACCACGGCCCACCCAGCTGCGCCCGTGTGCCCATTTTGCAGGTGCAAAGACTGAGTCTCCGACGGGGAGGGGCTTTCTCGTGTACCGAGAGACAGGAGCCTCGGGAAAACAGGACCGAGAAGCCTGGCCTCCCAGTCTGGAGCCCTTCCCCGTCCCCGATAGGGTGGTCAATGGCCGGTAATCTTGACCCTCCTCGTCTCTCCTCCATGACTCCCGCAGCGTGGTTCGCTCTAAGAGCCCGCTCCGAGCTCAGTGGTTTAGCCCTTCGGCCCCCCGAGTTCCCCCGGGTGCGGGGTCGGTGGTACAGCCCGCAGGCCCCCTGGGTCAGTGGCTCGCTCCCCCCTCCCCTGGTTCCCATGCGGAGGGGGCTGACAGCGACGGTCCCGGGGCCTGGCGACTCGGGGCTGTCCCCGGCGCTGCCTGCGCTCCAGGCCCGACGCCATCTTGTGGCGGCGCCGGGTTTCCGCTCAGGCAAGTGCGAGAGCGACTAAAGGGCCTGGGACCCCGGGGCCCTGTTCGGACAGCCCCGCCGGCCCGGGAGCTCGCCGCCGGCTATCCCCGCAGTCTGCCCCCACTTCGCGGCAGGGTGCAGTGGGGCGACCTGATTCTACCCGATGCTCACCAGACGCTTTCGTAGCCGCACTCCTCTCCGACTCCGGCATCGACGAGGTCGCCATTCTCTTTCCACCGCTGCGGAGGGACCCGTCGGCCCACCGTGGGCCGGGACTACTTCCTACGCCGACCCAGAGAAAGACAGCTTTCCGGTGTTTCAAAAGTTTGTCCTGAGGCCTCAGAACCATGGCCCAGTCCGGAGAGAGTCTAGTATTTTATATGTGGTGAAGTATGGGTGACAGAGTCCGCGATGGATTGGGGACTACTTTCTGTCTTGGCGGAGGGCTACACTGGGAGTGGTTATGTGACGTCACTGCTGGGTCCCTTCCCTAGGCCGCAGGGTTGGGCGCGGCGAAGGCTGCCCTACGGCCTGGGGGCGTGGCCCTCAGCGGCCTGACCACGCCCCTCCCGGAACAGCTACTAAGGGTGTGAGGCGCAGGGAAGGTTTTGACTTGGCCGGAGAGGAATAAACATTAGTCATTCCGTTTGGCTCAGGACCGATGACTTAACGCTCTTATCGAGCCTAATCGAATCCTTCCTAATTAGGTTTGATGTGTCCTGGGAGGAGGGGAACATACAATCCTTGTACAGATGGGAAACTGAGGCCCGGAGATGGGAAGTGGCTGGTCCAAAGTCACATAAGGGCACTCCGGAGGCAAGTGCCAGTGGCTAGATTCGGGGAAATGCAGAGGAGTCAATACCCGGCCCTTAGTGAACTTTAGTCATACGTATTTGTTGGCATTAGTAGAGCTGGAGGTCGAGACATTCTTCACAGCCTTGCTTTGCAGCCCTTCAGGTTTGCCGCTCTTCTGATGCCGCAAATGCCATCTTTGGCACTACTTTCTTTTCTTTTCTTTTTTTTTTTTTTTGGCACTACTTTCTATTTAAGCCTATATATCATTTTGTGAGGGAGCCTGGTGCCTTGTTTTGTCCTTAAATCTGTGTTACACGAGTTATTTTCTTCAATTGAAAAATATAAATGGGTCGAGGGGAGGAAGACTTCAAAAAACTTAAAAAAAAATCAACCCTATTTAAAAAGGCAAAGTGTGCTTCGAGCTGTTATAATTTGTGTGTACTTGAGTATGAGGGGGTTTCCCTGGTCCTTTACTAGAAGCAGGTTTTCATAGAGGGGATAGAGCATCAGGCCTCTGGATGGGCTGGGTCCCCTCTTCACCCCCCTCCCTCCCATCCAGCAGGACCAGGCCCCCAGAGCAGGCCTGGAAAGCTAGGTCAACAGTGGCACGATGGTAGGTTGATTCTGCACTCCCTGCACAGGTTTCCAATGAGGACCTGATTTCTTACCTCTCCAGAGCCACCCCCAACCCTCACCACTTGCCTGCAGGATATAACCCGCCTCTGACCATGTCACCTCTCCCAAGGATGTTGTAGCCCCACAGCACGCATTCCCATCCCCAGCCCAACTAAGGCTCAGTCCTAACCTTGGCCTTTGCCACCGGATCACAAGATTGCAGGATATCACAATGCAAAAGGTAACAACTTCATCATGGAACAGAAGAGGAGCCCAAGATCCAGAGAGGGAACGCTCTCGACCCAAGGTCATGGCTCCTTGGAAACAGCATATCAGAATCCTTCCATTACAAAGACAAGCAAGCCTACCCTGCATATCCAGGGTTCTTCCCACCCAAACATGCTGCTTGTCATTTATTGCCTCCCCTTTGAGGGGGAGACTTCTTAGAAGCACCAAAGAAGCTCTGGGTCAGAAGGACAAAGTGAACCATGGAGGAGAATGCTGAGGAGAGGAGCCAAGAGGTGAAGAGGAGGGAAGCACTTGCAAATGAGCACCGCTCACATGTCAGACACTGCACACACACTTTGCTGCATCCTGGTGCCTTAAAGAAGCAGGTTGTTATCATCTTCCGTCGTAGAGAAGAGGAAGCTGAGGTTCAGGGAGGGAAAGTGACTTGTCCAAAGTCACACCACCAGGAGGGTGGGATATGGACAGACGCAGGTCTGTGGGATTCAAAAGCCCCAAGCAGTTTAGGCGCCCTGTGCTGTATGCTTAGTAATCACAACACTTACAATGCTCTGTGCCATTCATTGTTCTAAGCACTTTACCTACATCACAACCCCGCTGTGAGGTAGTTGCTGTCATTAACTCCACTTTACGTACAAAGAAACAGGCACAGAGTATGAAAGGAATCTAAGTAGGGGGTAGAGCTGGGATTGAAAACCAGACAGTGTGGCTCCAGACGCCACACTTTCAGATCGCTGTGCCTTTGCTCATGCAGTAACTGTATTAACAGGTGACACTTTAACTGCTGTTTCCTGAGCCAGGCAGGGCTAGTTTCCCATTTTACAGATGAGGAAGCTGACGCCCAGAGAAAGTGACTTGCTCAAGGTCACACAGCCAAGTTTCCTGGTCTAATGGAGAGGGTTGCGACTCCAGGCCAGAACTCCTGCAGCAAGTAATAATTGCACTGGGAGTGTTTACTGTGTGCTCACCAGGTACCCTATGCACAGGAGGGGCTTTACCTGCATTTTTAACCTGGAATCATCACAACCAGAGATCCTAGACACTCTCCATATTCCCATGTGACCAATGAGGAAATGGGCTCAGGAGCAATGAAGTGACTTATCCAAGGTCATGTACTTGGTCAGCAGAGCTGGCATTCAAACCCTGGTTTCCTTCCTCCCAGTCTACTGCTCCCTCCACTGTACCAGATGCCCCAGGAAGGCAGCAGAGCTAAGAGTAGACAGTCAGCAGGTGGGTGCTCTGGGCTCAACTCTACCTTCTGTCTCCATGCCCACGGCCATCTACGGGTTTAGCTAAACCTGTTCTTAAAAACCTATTTATAGCTTAAAACTGTAACACCACTTGAGATAATGAATCCCTTAAGTTGACTTCCCATGGTGTAAATTAAGGCTTGCTTTCATTTGTCCGAAATGTTTCTCTTTGAGGATTGGGGAGAGGAAGGGTCGGGCAAGGCCTTAGAACCAGGACACTTGGATTCAGAAAAGAGGCTGTGGTCCGAGCAGTATTCGCCGGTGATGGCAATTCCTGAAACCCAGGAAGCAGGGGACATTTATGCAAGTACCTCTTCTGATCATCGCAGAGACATGAAGGATGGGCAGTGTGTGGCTGTTATGCCTTTTAATGGATCTCGTTTCCTGTCATATTCCCAACACTTAGCACAGTTTCACAGTCATGAGGAAGCCACTAGATCCCTATCTGTTGAATGAATCAGTGGACCCTCCTTTTATAGGCTAGGAAACAGAGACACAGAGTGTCAGGGGTCTACCCTGGAAAATGAGACCCATACCAGATGATTCTAATATGGAGAATTCATTACAAAGTTGTGCGGTGAGCAGAAATCAACCAGGGGAAGCGGAGGCAAACCTGAGGTTAGCAGCAACTCAGGAAGCCAAGACCCTCTCTCGCTTAGGGCTGGAGATGTACAGGGAGGAGATGGCATCCCCAAGACCAGAAACCAGAGCCACCCAGAGAGGAGCAGGGACCACAGTGGGCCTTTCTTGCAGGACCCGTAACTATGGAGGAGACCTTAAAATTGCTGCAACCGCTCCCCACCTCCAAGGCTGAGAGAGATGGGGAGAAATACCCCAGCTTCTCCTTTCATCTTACTCTGATCTCTCCAGGGCTTCCCATTGGCCGAAACAACCAGAAGCCAGTTGTCAAAGGAGCTCAGGAAGCATGGTTCGCATGGACCAGCCTCCGCCATAAGGAGTGGAGCAGAAGGGGTGAATGGATTCGAGATAAACAGAAAAATTAAGTGGCCCAAATAGTCCCACACCTAGGAAGGAGCCACATAGTGTGTTATGCTGTTAGGCAGTTCTCCCTGGCCTCAAACTCCATTTGATCCTTCTAAGGCTCTTTATCTCTTTATCTTTCCACATTCACCTTAAGCATTACCTCCTCCAGGGAGCCTTCCAGGACTGCTTCCCAGCAGAGCTGCTATCTCCCTAGTGTATGTTTCCCCAGTACGTTCTGCACGCCTCTGCCGTGGCGTACACCACTGTGTGATTATATCACAGCTGCCGATTATCCCCCAGCCTCCTCAACAGATTTGGCCTCCCAAGTCCAGGCCCAGGTCCAATTTTTTTTTTCCCCCTGCTGGGAAGGAAATAGTTGTTGAATGAATCAGGGGCAACCTGGGGTCTGAAGTCAGGCCACACCTAGGGTCCAAATAGTCAAGTATATTTATATGTTGTATGACCTTGGCCAGCGCTCATTCCCTTTGTCTTAGTTTCCTCACCTGTAAAATGGGAATAACAATACAAACTTTGAAGAGTAAATGGGAGAGTGTGCAGGAACACAGTTGAGCTCAGGTCCTGGAATCAGACTGTCTACAGTCAGTCCCTGCCTCTTCTTCAAGTTACTTACTTCTACTCCCTCACCTATAAGTTGAGGATATGAATACTTCCTCTGGTATCTGGAGCATTAAACGAACCAACGTATGGAAAAGAGTGCCGGCTGGCAGTGAATGGGCCTGGTGTCAGCATGGGTGGTCCCATCCAGCAGCTGAACACTGAATTGGTAGGTTCTCAGTGATATATAGCAAACAGGGATCTTGATTTTGTTGTTTACCACTGCAGCTCCATAACCAAGAACAGTGGCTGGCACATAATAGGTGCGCAGTGGCTGGCACATAGTAGATGCTCAGTCAGTCTTTGTGAGGCCAATCAACAGTACTGAGTTATATGTGGGGATGTTATTCTGCCCCGGCCCCTGCCACCACCGCAGAGGATGCCTGTTCTATACCAGCCCAACCCAAGCCTGGAGACATCTTATTCAGGAGGGGAAAGTGGGGACTGCTGGGCCTATTGGGAGGAGCTGTAAAGGGCAGGAGACAAAGGTCTAGAGCAAAGGACTAGCAAAGGGATCTAACGTTTATTGAGCACCTACTGTGTCCAAATGCTGTACATACCTGATTGCATTTCATCCTTGCAGGAGCCTGCAAAGTGCTGAACCTTACCCTCCCTTTACAGGTGATGAAATAGCAGTTCAGGGAGATGAGAAAACTCACCCAAGGTTGTGCAGAAATGAAGGGGTACAGCTAGATTTGAACCCTGGACTGTTTTGTTCCAAACGCGTACCCCTTCCACGGTACCAGCTGCCTCCCAGAGGGCAGGAGAATGAAATCTGAGCCTCAAGCCATACCGGAAGCTCCAGCAACCAATCTGGAGGCCAGGCTCAGGCTGAGTGACAGCTTGAGACAGCTTGAGACCCGATTTTGACAGCTGTGCCCAGGCTGGCCCCGAAGAAAGTGTGCTCAGTTCTGGCACCTGGGAACTGGAGTTGTGATCACACAGGCAAGGGATGGCCGCCGGCAGCAGCAGGGTGCCACGGAGGTGCTGGGCCCCAGGGAGAATGTCCTCGGACCTCACCCCAACAGAGAAAGCTCCCTACTAACTGGCTCTGTGACCTCTAGCAAGTCCCTCAATCATCTCCATTCAGGGTCCTCCTTTTTCACACAGGGTCACCTTGCCTTCTGGGTTGTCATGGAGCTACATGAGACAGTGCAAAGAAACAGAACTGGGGCGAGTCCAGGCCAGGGCTCCAGCACTAATTAGTTGTGTGATCTGAGGCAAGTCACTTCACCTCTCTGAGCCTCAGTGTCCCCAGCTGTATAGTGGGCATAGTATATGCCTCACCAGATTGCCAAGAGGATGTAGTGATTAAAATTATGGGCTCTCAGGGTACCTGTTGGTTCAGTCCGTTGAGCACCCAATTCTTGTTTTTGGCGTCCTGGGATCAAGCCCTGGGATCGAGCCCTGCATCTGGCTCTGTGCTCAGCATGGAATCTGCTTGAAGATTCTCTCTCTCCTTCTGCCCCTCATCCTGCTCCGCTCTCTCTCTCTCTAAAATCAATCGATCAATCAATCTTAAAAGAAAAAACCTGAAAAGTATGGGCTCTGGAGTACAATTGCCTGGGTTTAAATCATGCTTCACCCCTGACCTGCTGTGAGCCTTTGCCAAGTAGCTCGACTCTCTGGGCCTCACTCTCCTCCTCTGTAAACTGGAGAAGAATAGAACCATACTCACTTCAGGGAGTTGTGGTGATTAAATGATATAATCAGCAGAAAGAACATAGAACAGCAGCTGGCCCCAGTAAGCTCTCTGTCACTGTGACTAATCATTAGCCCTGGGTCTGGCATCTAATACTGACTGGTCCTTGCCACATGCCAGGCACCACTTTAAACTCTAATCCTCAAAGCAGTCTTGTGAGATCGGTGGCACTACCGCCCCGTATTTTGTTCACGAGGAACCGAGTTATTCCGGGGTTCAATAACTTGCTGTAGGTCACACAGGGATCAGAGGACCGACCCTGACCTGAGTCCACAACTCCTCAGCCAGGGCACTCCTTCATTCCTAATAAAGGCTCCATAAAAGGAAGATATCAGGATGTCTGTGTTCCGTGTGAACGTCTTACGAAGGCAGAGCAGATGGCAATAATTTGTGTCCACGTGGAGTACCCTAAATGCACGTTAAAAGATGGGGAAAGCCTGGGTGAGCGCGGCAGAGTGGAGGCGCGGAGGGACCCATCTGCTCAGCTTGCGCTTGTCTCCAGCAGGGGGCGCCCGCTGCCTCCGTCTGGTCCTTGAGCCAGGAACCAGGCCGCTGGGCTGGTGGCCTGTGCCGCGAGTGCCCCATCCAGGTCGACCTTGAGGACCCCGTGGAGGAGCAGCGGAAAGTGACAATGTTAGCTGGTACAAAACCAGGGACATGCCAAGAGGGGCTCATCTCCCATGGTTCCCAAATGGCGCTGCCCAGCTGCATCGCACAGAGCTTCCAAAAGTTGCAGAAGCCATCTGGCCCCTTCTCCGTGTCAGAATTCTCTGGGTGACGGGCCAGGGATCTGAAACTTTTAAAACTTTAAGGAAATACTATATAGGCGTGAAAATCAATCATGCCCCAAAACGTTACGCTGAGTGGAAAAGCGAGTAGTCAAATGCACAGAATTTAATGTGTGTGCTTGGGGGGCAGGGGAGGATAGCCCGAGGTGAGAATACAGAGGCCCACCCCCCATCTGCATCCCACTGAAGCCCCCCACGCGACTTTGTGTGCCCCGCCCCCAGGTTCCACTCTATTTACTCCCCATCCCACCCCTTCCCAAACAGTAGGCCCTTGGCCACCCCTCTGATCCAGGGGTGCACATTCGGGTAGATGGCCCGCCTTCAGAAGGATGGACCCTGGAGAAAATCCTGCCTAGATGCTGTGTAACACGGGAGGCTGTCTGGACTGGGAGTCCTGGAGGCCCGAATACCCTCATGTGGTCTCCAAGAGGCTCACAGTCACCGCAAGTCACATTCCCTCGGGCTCCTTGTCCTGTGGAGAGGGGCACAGACAGAGAAGGGCCAGAGGGAGACCTCTGGACCCAAGGCCTGACTTGCCTCTAAGGGCTATACTGTAAAAATTAACACTATTTCTATAAGGATAAAACATGCAAAATAATGTTTTTTATTGATAGATATGGAAATTTTATTTTATTTTATTTTTTAAAAGATTTTATTTATTTATTAGAGAAAGAGCATGAGCAGGGAGAGAGGGAGAGGAACAAGTGGACTCCCAGCTGAGCAGGGAGCCCAGTGCTGGGCTCAGTCTCAGGCCCCTGGGATCATGACCTCAGCTGGAGGCAATTAACCCACTGAGCCACCAGGTGCCCCACATACAGAAATTTTAATAAGAATTTTAAGGCACAGGAATAAAAACATGCCTATCAGGGCACCTGGGTGGCTCAGTCAGTTGGCCATCAGCCTTCCGCTCAGGTCACGATCCCAGGGTCCGGAAGTCCCTGCTCAGTGGGGAGCCTGCTTCTCTCACTCTGTGAAATAAATAAATAAATAACCTAACAAAAACAAAACAGACCCCCACAAAACCATGCCTATCTCATAACACCAAATTCAGAATGGTGTTACCTTTAGGGAGAGAGGTAGGGGAGGAGCCATAGAATGATGCACAGGGATCTTCAAATGCGTCTGTCCTGTTAAATTACTTCATCTGGTTGGTGAGAACCTGAGTTTGTTTCGTTATTATCTATACTTTTCCTATGTTTAAGAAAGTTAAAATTAAATTTAACAATTTAATAATTTAAAAATTAACCTGGGGGCGCCTGGGTGGCTCAGTGGGTTAAAGCCTCTGCCTTCGGCTCAAGTCATGATCTCAGGTTCCTGGAATCGAGCTCTCTGCTCAGCAGGGAGCCTGCTTCCTCCTCTCTCTCTGCCCGCCTCTCTGCCTACTTGTGATGTGTCTGTCAAATAAATAAAATCTTTAAAAAAAAAGACATACATGCTCATAAAAAAAAAAAATTAACCTGGGGGCTCCTGGGTGGTTCAGTTGGCTAAGAGTCTGCCTTCAACTCAGGTCATGATCCCAGGGTCCACAAGTCTCTGCTCAGTGGGGAGCCTATTTCTCCCTCTCTCTCTGCCCCTCCCCCTGATTGCGCTCTCTCTCTTTCTCTCGGTCAAATAAATAAATAGAATCCTTTAAAAAAATTAAAATTAACCATAAAAGGTAATATATAAAAAAGCAATATACGTTCAAAGTTTAAAAGTTCAAGAAGTACAAAGAGAAAGAAAATTAAGGTAAAAATCTCTCTCTTTGTCCCTCAATGTTAAGGGGGACTTCCTAGAGGTGACCACTGTTCCCAAGTCCTTGTGTATTGTCCAGAAATGTTTTAAAATCTACACACACTGGGGCACCTGGGTGACTCAGTGGTTTAAGCCTCTGCCTTCAGCTCAGGTCATGATCTCAGGGTCCTGGGATCGAGCCCTGCATCAGGCTCTCTGCTCGGCAAGGAGACTGCTCCCCTCTACCACCTGTCTCTCTGCCTACTTGTGATCTCACTCTCTCTCAAATAAATAAAATCTTAAAAAAAAAAATCTGGGGCGCCTGGGTGGCTCAATGGGTTAAGCCTCTGCCTTCAGCTCAGGTCATGATCTCAGGGTCCTGGGATCGAGTCCCGCATCGGGCTCTCTGCTTGGTGGGGAGCCTGCTTCCTCCTTTCTCTCTCTCTGCCTGTCTCTCTGCCTACTTGTAATCTCTCTCTGTCAAATAAATAAATAAATAATGTTTAAAAAAAATCTACACACACTGGGGGCGTCTGGGTAGCTCAGTCTGAATCCTGATTTCAGCTCAGTTCATGATCTCAGGGTCTTGGGATCGAGCCCTGTGTCAGACTCTGAGCTCAGCCTAGAATCTGCTTGCCTCCCTCACCCTCTGCTCCTCCTCCCCCCAACTCTGTCAAATAAATAAATCTTAAAAAAAAAAGAAAGAATCTGCACACACTGGATATATAACACTAACTTCTGTGGACATTGCTCCTTCCCCACCCCAACACACACTTCATCGTCCTTGTCTTGGATAATTTTCCACAAGCACATGTAGATATATCTTGTTCTTTTAAGGACTGGATAGGATACAATGCCCGGTGGATGTATCGCATTTAACCAGTTCTCTGTGGAAGGACACTTACATTTATTTGTTTGCTATTATAAACAGTGTACCCCAAAACACCTTTCAACTTGTATGTCTTCTTGAGTTGCAAGAATAACGCCATGAACTCTTGTGTAAGTGTATTTGTAAGAAGAGAAATCTCGGCGACGAAACTGCTGGGTCAAACTTTATGTCCATTTAAATTGCAGTATTTCAAAATTACATTCCCAAAAGTTCATGCCAATTTATATTACCGGTGATATATGAGGTTGTCAGTTGTTCTAGGCACTCACCAACACTGGATTGTTTATCTTTGTCTTATTGATTTTTAAGAACTCTTTGTATATTAGGGAAATGAATTTTTTGTCTCCCCTTGGTGTTACCAATTTTTTTTCCCAGTGAGGCATTTGGAGTCTCCTTTTCCATTCGGAATTTTTAAAGTTGATTTTAAAAATTGCATTTCTATTTATTTTCTTTAATTGAAGAGAAATTCACATAATATAAAATTAATCACTTTAAAGTTTCCAAGTCAGTACTATTTAGTACACTCATAATGTTATGCAACCACCTCCTCTATCTAGTTCCAACATATTTTTATCACCCCCAAAGTAAACCTCATACCCATTAAGCAATATATCTTCATTCCCCTGCCCATCAGGACCTTTTTTTTTCTGCCTTTTTTTTACCATTTGTTTTCATGTAGTAAAATTTATTAATCTTTTCATAACAGCTCTGTGATTTTGGTGTGCATAGAAATGCTTCCCTCACTCTAAGATTATTAAAAAGCAAAGAATTTAAAACATTACTATTAATGGTTAGTGAACTCTTACAACCTGGACACCAGTGTCTTAGATCACCCTCAGTAGTATGAGCTCCTGGAGGGCAAGCACCTTTGTTCCCATCTCTAGCACCAAGCACAAAGTTAAAGTATTCAGTAAATTCTGGTTAAAGGCAATTCCTACCTCTAGATTATAAAAGGAAAACGTCTCACATTTTCTTGTAGTCCTTTTAGGGTTGTGTTTTTTTTTTCCTTAATTAACATTTTCATCCATCTGGAATTTATTTTGGTAAATTGGAATGAGGTAGAGATACAGCTTTATTTTTTTCCAAGTGGCTAGCCAGTTGAACCAACACCATATTGAATAATCTGTCTTCCCCCACTAATTTGAAATGCCACCTTTAGCATATACTGAATTCCCACATGTATTCAAGTCTATTTCTGGACTTCTTATCCTTTCTCTGTGACCTCTCTGTCTGGGATTCTGTATTTTTTAAAGCTTCCCTGGTGATTCTGACGCAGCCCATCTGTAGTCGGTGCTTATCTATGGTGAGATATGTTTGCGGATTCTTAGCAAAATGAAGGGAAATAGTGTCACAATGTTAAATTTCATTTTGAGGGCCCCTCTTTTATTTTGAGATGATGTCCTTGCTAAACTTTTTTTTTTAAGATTTTTTAAAAAATGAAAGCTGAAAGTAAATAGTCATTTCGTATTTATTTATTTTTACGTACATTTAAAAAAAGATTTTATTTATTAATTTGAGAGAGAGTGAGAGAGGGGTGAGGGACAGAGGGAGAAGCAGACTCCCCACTGAGCAGGTAGCCCAATGCAGGACTCCATCCCGTGACCCCAGGATCATGGCCTGAGCTGAGGGTTTAACCGACTGAGCCACCCAGGAGCTCCTTAAGTACATTTTCTTTTTTTCTTTTTAAGATTTTATTTATTGGGACGCCTGGGTGGCTCAGTGGGTTAGGCTGCTGCCTTCGGCTCAGGTCATGATCCCAGGATCCTGGGATCGAGCCCCGTATTGGGCTCTCTGCTCAGCAGGGAGCCTGCTTCCCCTCCCTCCCCCCTGCCTGCCTCTCGGTCTACTTGTGATCTCTGTCTGTCTATTAAATAAATAAAATCTTTAAAAAAAAAAAGGATTTTATTTATTTATTTGACAGACAGAGATCACAAGTAAGCCAAGAGGCGGGCAGAGAGAGAGAGAGAGAGGAGGAAGCAGGCTTCCCGCTGAGCAGAGAGTCCTACGCAGGGCTCAATCCCAGAACCTGGGATCATGACCTGAGCCGAACGCAGAGGCTTTAACCCACTGAGCCACACAGATGCCCCCCACCCTCAAGTACCTTTTTGAAGGAGTATAACAAATATAGATGAAGACATGCGCACAAATCTTAAGTGTACAGTTTGATGAATTCTCCTTAAGCGAACACACCCATGTTAGCGTCCTGGGGCTGCCAAGACAAATGACAGCAAACCTGGTGGCTTGAAAGGACAGAAATTTGTTTCTTGGTTTTGGAGGCCGGAAGTCTGAAATCTAGGTGTCCGCAGGGCCATGCTCCCTGGGAAGGCTCCCTGGGAGAATCCTTCCTTTCCAGCTTCTGGTGTTTCTAGGAATTCCTTGGCTTGTGACCACATCCCTCTAAGCCTCTTCCCCTGGCCTCCTCTCTCTCTCTTTGGGGAAATCTCCCTCTACTTTTCTCTTCTTATATGGACACTAGTCCTTGGATTGCGGGCACACCCTAATCCAGAATAACCTCATCTCACAATCCTTAACAACATCGCAAAAACCCTTTTTCCCCACATGCAGTCACATTCACAGGTTCTGGGTGGATATCCCTTTCTGGGGGGAGGGGCAGGAGTACAATGTAACCCAACAGCTCACCATGTGATCGAGATCCCCCATCAAGAACTTGGGCATGACCCCACCCTGCAGGACCCTTGGGCTCTGCCCAGCGGGGGAGGAGCCACTGTGTTGACTTCTGATTCCCCCACCAACTTTATATTTCAAAAAATCTCGAACTTCCAGCAAAGTCGCAGGAAGGGTACAGTGAGCTCACCTGTAATGTTCACCTAGAGTCACCAGCTCTGTTTCTGCTTTCGTTTTACTATTTATTATTTGTTTTTGTTAGGTTCACCAGTGACTATATTGGCACATTTGCTTCTTCTCTCCTTCTCTCTCTATATTTATGTTCATTGATGTTTATATTTATACTTCTATAAATATGTATTTTTTTCCCTGAACCACAAGGAAGGGAGTTAGTACAGACATCCTCGCATCTCACCCCTAAAGCCGCCACCCTAATGTATGAAGAATGCAGGCCACCGTCTCCCTCCAATATACAATCCTTTTAAAATATTTTTTTCAGATTTATTTATTTTAGGGAGAGAGGGAGAGAGCGGCGGAAGGGGCAGAGGAAGAGAGAGAGAGAATCCCAAGCAGACTCCCCGTTGAGCACAGAGCCAGACTTGGGGGGCTCCATCCCAGGACCCTAAGATCATGATCTCAGCCGAAATCAGGAGTCAGCCGCTTACCCCACTGAGCCACCCAGGCACCCCTCCAATATACAATCTAAATTCAAAATTTTCAATTATGCCATGAATATATCTTAATGCGGGCCATTTAAGCCCAGGATCCAGTGCAAGATTTCATATTACTTCTACTCACCGTGTTTTTTTTTTTTTAATCATTATTACTGCATTTAAGTTTTTCTGGTAAAATGAAGAGTTAGAAATCTTTTTTAAAAATATTTTATTTATTTATTTGTCAGAGAGAGAGAGCACACAAGCAGGGGGAGCAGCAGGCAGAGAGAGAAGCAGGGTCCCATTGAGCAAGTAGTCCAATGCAGGACTTGGTGCCAAGATCCTGGGATCATGATCTGAGCTGAAGGCAGACTCTTAATGGACTGAGCCACCCAGGTGTGCCCCCAACCCTTTTTTTAAAGTAATTTCTACACTCAAAGCTGGAGCTCACGACCCTGAGATCAAGACTTGCATGCTCTACCAACTGAGCCACGCACCCCAAAAAGTTGGCGATCTTATGTCCTTTCTCAAATACCTTTGAACATGGACTCATCCCTGAAATTCAAAACCTGCTAGTCACTGCTCTAGACTAGCAGCACAGTCCAAAAGAACTCACTGTGGTGATGTCAGTGTTCCTTAACCTGTACTGTTTGTACACTGTGGTCGGCAGTGGCCACAAGTAGCTTTTGAGCACTGGAAATGTGGCTAGTGAGACTGGGGAACTGAATCTTATGTATTATTTAATTTTAATTAATTTAAATTCAAACAGGCACATGGGCCTGGTGGCCATAGGGTCAGACAGTCTGGGTCTAGACCAATCAGCGCACAAAGCTGGGAGCTCAGGCAGAGCCTGGGTCTGAGTTTTCTTGTCCTTAGCCCGTCATCATTACCATCACACCACAGCATCCAAGTGCTGCATGGTGGGAGGTCAGCGAGGGAGAGGAAGGGGTTCTGAAGTCTATCCTGGCCCTCGCCCCTGTCAGCCCACTGTTCCCACATCACTTTTTCCTCTGTGCTCCACACATTTATTGAGCACCTACTTTGTACCAGGCCCTGAGAATAAGGGATGGATGGTCTTCGCTGTGGCTTTTGTCAAAGGGGATCGTCAATGTCTGTGAATGTGTTTGTCTTACACACATCACTGTATCACCCTCTGAGGTCAGGGGCCCAGCTCAGTGCCTGACCCTTAGAAGAAGCCTGGCAAAGATTTGCTGACTGACTGACTGCCTGCCTGCCTGCCTGAAGGGTAGGAATGAAGGTAGAGGGTAGTCTTCCAATTTTATTCCAGAGGCTAGGACAGAGAGGAGACAGGAGATGGTGGTGCTTATCCAGAAGAGTGCTAGTTGGACTCAGGATGAGTAAGGAAAGGGTTAAGGCATAGGCAGGGAGAGAAAGGAGGCCCCTGACTTCCTGGCCTGGGTTTAGGCTACTAGCCAGGCTCCCAGAAATCCAAGGTGTGGAGAAATGTTATAGATGAGATATTAACCAGAGAGCAGGGAACATAACAAGTCCATCCTGTTTGTTCTAAATATAGATGGGATATTTTAATGATATTTACAAATCTACCTTGTTTATCTTAAATGTTATAGACAAGATATTTACCAAGTTCCCTGGTCAGTTTTCTATAAAAGACTGACCATAACCTCCCTCAGCAGCAACCCACCAGATTCTTCTCCCTCTAGAGAGCTTTTTTTTTTCTTTCTTCCTTTCCTTTCTGTTCTCATTTCACTTAATAAAAATTCATTTCACCCTTTTGTGTCCCTGGGATTCATTCTTCAACTTGGTGAGACAAGAACTTGCAACAAGGAAATGCAACTTCTGTCCAGGTGCTAGCCCCGACTTGTCCTGTGTTCTTAACAAATCTCTTCCTTTCTCCAGTTTTTTTCCAAGAGTAAAAAGAAGTAGGTGGCCTAGACCAGGCCTTAGGGCTCCTCCCAGGGACATGGTCGATGAAAGAACACCTCTTTATTTGTCATACATTGGGGTTTTCCTAAAAGTGTTTCCTAACCGTATTCTGGGGGTTAAAAAGTTGGGAGACTCCATGGGACGCCTGGGTGGCTCAGTTGGTTAAGTGGCTGCCTTCAGCTCAGGTCATGATCCTAGCTTCCTGGGATCGAGTCCTGCATCAGGTTCCTTGGTCAGCAGGGAGCCTGGTTCTCCCTCTGCCTGTGCCTGGCACTCTGTCTGCCTGTGTTCTCTCTCTCTCTCTCTCTGACAAATAAAATCTTAAAAAAAAAAAAAAAGGTTGGGAGACTCCTGAGCCCGAGGAGACTCCCAGGGTTTGTAAGGTCAGGATGAGGACAGCCTGAGTGGGGTTTTGGGGAAACTCCTCTATTCTTCTCAGAGGCTCCAGGTCTGGGCTGGGTCTGCACCTGCCTGAAGGTGTGCCTGCTGGACCTTCCTTCTGAGGTGGTGAGCCAGTCCCTGCAAGGGATGGGGCCACGGTTCAGGAGGGAGCCTTGAGTCTTGAGGCAAGAGAGGAGAGAAGGGGAGGGTATGTCTCACCCACACAAAGACTGTAGGACCAGAGCCCTGGGGCATGTGTAACTTGCCTCACCCCACTCGTGCTTGACTCAGGCTGAAACTGGACGCTACGAAAGTCACTCTGTCTGAGCCTCATAGGCCAATATCTGGAGCGCTGCCCCTTGCCTTCCATTTGTCCTTCAGGAAAACGGCTGTTGCATTGACAAACTGGTGGTTGTCAAGTCTGCAAAAGCCCCTGCTCCTTTTCTACATGGCAGACTCCTATTCTTCAAAACTGGGCTCGGGTGTTGTGCCTGCAGGCTTCCCTGACTTCTGACTTCTCCTCTATAGAATTAATCACTCCCTCTTCCAATATGCAGACTCTGGAGCCAGATAGCCTGGGTTTGAGTCCCTAATCTGCCACTTAATTGCTGTGTTTCCTTGGGTGAGTTACTTAACTTCTCTGTGTCTCTATTTCTTCATCAGTGAGATGGGAAAAATCACAGCACCCACTCACTGGGTAGTTGTGAGGATTAAATGAGTTAATACATATAAATACTTAGGATGGTTCCTGGCACGTAGTATGAATTTAAGAAAAAAGCAGATAGCACTACTATTATTTTTCTATGCTTAAGAAATACTTCCTTGCAAGTATAATGAACATGGCAGATAAGGGTCCTGTCCTCATAACCATCTCAGTGTGTGAGGAGAGATAGATGAATAAACAGGAAATTCACTCTGAATTATGAAAAATGCCACAGTAAGGGAAGTGGTGGGTTGAGGGGAATCATGAGAGCACAGAAGGGCCCCACTTCCCAGGTTGGGGTGGTCAGCGGTAGTTTCCTGGAAGAAATTATATCTCAGCTGAAATCTAAAAGATGAATAAGATTTAGCCAGGGGGAGGGCAGAGAGGGGAGATGGGGAAGGGTTGGAGGCTTGGGGTGGGGGTGGGGAGTGCACTCCAGGGCCCAGAGTATGATGTCTTCTGAGAATGGAAGTAGGAGGAATGGAGGACAAGGGTGGCTGGATGCCCCCCACGAATGCATGTTTTTGTGATCTTTCTCCCTTCCTGGTTTGTGAGCTTCTGCAGGACAAAACTCATGTCTCCTTTTCATTCCATACACCTGCCCGATGCCCAGCACAGCCTGGCCCTCAGCAGAGTCTCGGTAAATGTTTGCTGGATGGGAACGAGAGGCCAGAACCTTGCCTTTTCCATCAGGGGTCCCTTCCCAGCAACCTTTTCATGTGTCCAGACTTGTGAGTTAGGCATTCTTCATAGCCCTGGGAAGTCAAGTTCATTTGTTTGTTCAAAATCATTATCTGCTATGCATTCCAGGCTCCTGTGAGTTGGGTGGTTCTGTCAAAGGCATCTTTGTGATCCAATTGGATGACAAAGGCAACTTTCTGATCCAACAAGGTGACCCCGGGTCTCACTTGTGTGGGTCCTCTCTGGATACCATCGGTGTGCGGAAAGTTTGCAGCCTCGGTGAGCTCACGGATCTCCTGGGGTCTGTGCAGGTGACGCACCTTCTGATTGAGCAGGTCTGGGGTCCGGCCTAAAAGTCTGCATTTCTGACTAGCTACAGGTTGATGCCGAAGCTATATGTCCAGGAATTACACTTCATTGCTTCGTTTTTTTTTTTTTTTTAAATCATGAGTTACAACAACAAGGCGCTAGACAGCATGGTCATTTTTCCGGCCCTGATCACTGTGATAATTGTCAAAGGAGGTTGCAGCCAGGTTCTGAAGGGCCTTGGGTGCCAGGCTGAGGAGTTCAGTCTTTATCGTGGAGACAGTAGGGGGCGTGGAAACTTTCTGAAGCATGCTCAGGGAGAGCTGACCAAGGAGAGGGGTCCAGAGTGTGGGTGCTGGGGGACCAGAGGAGCTGAGCTAGTACCAGGCGAGAAACGGTGGGGCTGAAGCCGAGCAGCAGTAATGAGAATGCAGAGGACAGAGGATATTTGGGGCTGAACTGTGCCCCACCCCCCAGTCATATGTTGAAGCCCTAACTCCTAGGACCTCAATGTGGCTATCTTTGGAGAAGGGGTCTTTAAAGAGGTAATAAAATTAAAACATGGTCATTAGAGTGGATCCTAATCCAAGTTGACTGATGTCGTGTAAGAAGAAGAAATTAGGACACACAGCCGCACAGAGAGGAGCCCATGTGGGGACACAGGGAGAAGAGAGCCGTCTACGAGCCAAGGAGAGAGGCCTTGGGAGTCCCCAACCCTGTGGACACCTTGATCTTGAACTTCTAGCCTCCAGAGTTGCGAGAAAATAAATGTCGGTTGGGCAAGCCCCCCAGTCTGTGGTACATTTTGACAGTAGCCGAGTAGATGGCTAGAGAGGGGATGGATTTAAGAGGATTATACAAGTTGTCAACTGGTCGGAGGACATGGGGGGAGGTGCGCGCTGTAGGAGTCTATACAGATGGTGGGGAAACTGGGAAGACCAGGGAGGAGAGAGTGCTGCGAATAGAACAGAAGCAGGCAGTCGGGGAGCGTGGAGGGAGGAGCAGGGCTGGAGACAAGTACACCAGGACCAGGAGGCAGAGGAGGCACCCCTGGGAGCTGCAGGAGGGGGCTGTCCAGGGGGCTTTAGGAAACTGGCTGGTGGTGCTTGCAATCAAAGCCAGGCCCTTGGGAGGATGTGTCAGTCCTGGCCCTTGCCTGCGAGCAGTCAAAACCTGCCCAGGCTAACTTAAGCAGAAAGAAAGGTCGCCAAAAGGATTCCGGAGGCTCCCAGCAGTGAGGGGTAAGCGAAAGGCAAAGGAGGCAGGTCAGCTGTGAGCATAGCTGGAACCGTGCCCGAGCCAGGGCAGGTGGGCCTGCTGGGCTCCCAGCACCACCTTCTGCTTGCACCCATTAACAGCTTCCTTCCCAGCCTCCCAAAGGGCCTGGGAAAGATATCCCACTACTGAGGAACCGAGTAAAATGAGCTTATTAGTCCCATTATAAAGATGAGGAAACTGAGTAGCTCAGGAAGGGAAGTCATTTACCCAAAGGCATAGAGTTCAAATCCAGACAGGTGGGACTCCAGCGCCCCGTTCCTTCCACTGCACCAGCTGGTGCCTGGCTCGGTGCCCATGGTCGGAGATGGGACAATGTTATCAGTGGTCTCCAAGCCAGGCCCCTTCTGAAGCTGGGAAGGAATCTCATCTACCATCCCCCACCCCCACCCCACACCATCTATTGCTGCTCCCATCTTTTCCCACTGAAGAAACCCTGCATTGCCTCTTCTTAGGAGCTGGGCTAGAGCAGCTGGTTCTAGACCACAGGACGCCTCCTGCATCTGCCTTCCTGCTGTATCCATGCTGAGCCTGGGAGCCGTCTTCCTTTCAAGCCTGGCAACCCAGCTTCAGGTGTATCAAAGTCCCAGCGCCCCGTGAGGTTCAAACCCATCTCAGCAGGCTTCGCGCATACATTAGTCTTATGCCGCCCCAATCCCCACAGCATGCCAAGGGGTTGCGAGGTGGAGGAGGAGGGGGCACTGGAACTCAGTATGCAAATGTATGCAGATCACACCTAAATGAGGATGTCCCGGGATTAATGGGAAAGAAAGGCAATCAGAGCAGGCCTGGGGCTCTGCTGCTGCGTGGTGCAGCCAGGAAACAGCTCTCCGGGGAGGGTGTCTTAGGCTCTGTTTCAGAGTGTGCTCTTTGAAGCAATGTTTCTGCAGCACAGGGGAAGGAAGAGCTGCGGAAATTGGTTCTGGATACTTCCTGGCAAAATGTTCTTGGTTGCTTCAGCTAGGCTGGGGGTGGGCTGGGAGAGAGGGGGGAGGGTCTCTGAGCCTCTCTCAGTCACCATTGCCTGCAGGGGCTGTCCCTGTCCCTGATTTTTAAATCAGAGGAGCTTGCTAACACCCAGTTCCAGGCCCCACTGATTACTGAATCCGAATCTCTTGAGAATCTGTATTTTTTTTTGCAAGTCCGAGACCTTGGGAAATACTGATGCACACCAGCGGTTCTGAATCTGGAATGTCTCCCAGGCTTTGGGGCACCTGTATGGGATTGTTCTCTTTAAACAAAACAAAACGAAACAAAAAACCCAATGCCCAGGCTGCAACCCAGACCAATGAAGTCACAGTCTCTAGGGTGTGAAACCCAAGCATCGCTATTCCAAAGAAAATCCCGGGAGACTCCAATGGGCAGGCTGAGTTGAGAAGCACTGTCGAACAGGTACTCTCATGAGACATTTGTTAGACCCGTCCTCTCTTCTGGGCTGCGTTCAGCTCCAGGACCTCTACCGGGTGTGCAAGTTTCAAGAGCCTCCCGTGGGAAGCAGACCGTACTCAGGGCTGGTGTTCAGCTGGTAAATTGTTGAAACGCTGAAATCTTTTCCTTGTCTACCCATTGGTAACGGGTACTACTTTGACCCTTCCAAATGTCCCAGAGCCTTAGCCCCTTCCCCCAGACTCCTGGGACCAAGGAACCAGGAATGGAAGGGTTAATGATCGTTACCTCCCCCTTCTCCCCTCCACCCCTTGAGGAGCCTCCTGAAGCTCCTTGGATGGAATCAGTCTGATTGGTCGGGGGCCTGATTGTTAAATATTTGAAGTCATCCCTCATTATGATTCTGCGGTGAGGGGCATCAGCTTTACAGTCACAAAGACCTAGAATCCTTCCTAATTTTATCTATCTATCTACCTACCTATCATCTGTCTATCTATCTATCTATCTATCCATCTATCTATTTTAGATTTTATTTATTTAGTTTAGAAAGAGAGAGACAGACTGCAAGTAGGGGGAGGAGCAGAGGGAGAGACTCCCCAGGGCAACTCCCAGCTAGGCACTGAGCCCCAGGAGGGGCTGACTCACAACCCTGGGATCATTTAGGACCTGAGCCGAAATCAAGAGTTGGATGCTTAACCCACTGAGCCACCCAGGCACCCCTTTGAGCCTGCATTTCAAAACAAAGAGCGCTAGGTTCCACCTAGAGCTGCTGATTCAGTAATTCTGGGGTTGGAGCAGTGGATAATCTGCATTTCTAACAAATTCCTGGCGGTGCTGATGCTGCTGGTCCTAGGACTACCCTTGGAGAACTGCCTAACTGGGAGATGCCGCGTGCCTGGCCAAGAGTAGGGGCTCAGCCCAGGTTTGGAAAAGGGGCGAAGAAGCCACCCCTTAGCCTGTGTACGGTGTGGACTTCTCCCTCCCACTCTGGTCCCCCAGGCTCTCGATTCAGGCCAGCACCGACTGAATGTTTAACCTAGGATTAATGTTTGACCACTAAATGTTTAACCTGGGATTTCCAAGGATTAGGGCTTTCCGCAGCCCCCTCCCCATTGTGAACAGGACCAGATTCAGACCTTTAGGGGCTGCTATCCCTGAGAGTAGGATGCCCTGCCCCATATCTCATTCAAAGTCAAACAGCACTAAACCCTGAAATGACTATATAAGGAAGTCTAGCAAAGATCCCAGTTTTCCCATGGTGGCTACTGGAAGGATTTTTTGCAAGTATCAAAACCAGCCTGTGGTGGGGAGCGATGAATAATAAGCAGAGCACAGAGGAGTTTTAGGGCAGCGAAACTACTCAGTATGATAGCGTAATGACGGATGCGTGTCATTCTGCGTCTGTCCAAACCTGTGCAATGTACATCACCACCAGGAGCCCCTCTAATGTAGACTGTGGCCTCTGGGTGATAGAGTATCCAGGCAGGCTCATGGATTGTAACAAATGGACCGCTCAGGTGGGGTTGCTGATCATGGGGGGAGGCTGTGCCTGTGTATGGACGGAAGGTCCTGGGGAAGTCTCCGTGCTTTATTCCCAATTTGTCTGTGAATCCAAATAGAATGCTCTAGAAAAATAGAGTCTTAACCTAAAAAAAAAAAAACAAAACCAAGCAAACAAAGAAACTTTTAAATCTGGGGGCTGTACCTGGTTTTTGTATTCCCGGGCTGCGCCTGCTTTGCGGAACCCACGCCTAGCGCCGGTGAGTAGTGCACTGCCAAGGCTCAACCCCCGACCCCCCGCCCCTGCCAGGGGCACAACTCTCCATACCTCCATCCCCTCTTGTGGACTCGAAGCTCTCTAAATTCCCTTAGGCTGTTCTCTGCTCTGTCCAGCTACCTTCATCCTTTTATCACCCCCGTTTTCTCCCCCTACAGAACTCAGCTAAGTACTCTACACCTGTTCCGTCTGTTGATCTCTCCAGCTAGATTTCTGGGCAGCCCACCCCACTCCCAGACTGCTTCCCCCACTGACTTCCTTCTTGCCAGATCCAGTGACCCGATCTTAGCACGGGATTTGGAGTCAGAGGCTTGCGCAGGAACGAGGTCACTCACCCGCTGTGTAACAGTGAACAACCTGAAGCACGTCTCTGGTCTGTCGGCTTGAAAATGGGCTACTGTCTCTGCCACCCCTGAAAGCTCAGCTTCAAATACAATGTTAAGTTCTGGATTCAGTGCGGCTGACATGATAAGATATGTCACTTAAAGGGTGCAGTGACCGTGCAGTGACTATCGGGACCGTTGGGCACCAGCGTGGCTAGCCACCCATGCCCAATGTGGTGGAAAGAACAGGGCGCTGGTGTCAGGTCTAGGTAGAATCCCAGGCCCGCCTCTGGCTAGCTGTGTGGACTTGGGCAACTCCCTGGGCCTCACAGATTCCTCATCAGTGAAAGAGGATCGTGAATCCTAATTCATAAAGGAGAGAGTATTAGAGTAATGGCAACAAGACATCCGGTATATATATATTTTTGGTATGTACACCTACTGTGTGCTAAAAACTTGGAATGTATAATATCATTTAATGCTCAGCAGAGCCTTTGAGTGAGGACTGTTCTCCCCCATTCTACGGACGAGGCCATGGAGGCACAGAGAGGCAAAGTGACTTGCCTAAGCTCACACAGTCAAATGTAGTAGGAGCCGACATTTAAACCCAGGAGTTCAGATTCCAAAGCCTCTACTATCTGGCTTCCTTTTGAAGTAGCTCAACAGAGATAAATGGGAGGCAAGACATTATTACTAAGACCTGTAAGAGTCCACAGGTGATTGCCACCACCCCGGGGCTAGGGATGGTAGGTGCATTTGTGGGTGGGGGCGGGGACTTAGGTGATGCTCTTCCCTGGGGCTGTGTCTTGCCCTATACACACCTTTCCGCTTCATCACAGACAACAAGTGTCTTTCCCATTTCCTGCTGGGGCATCTAGGGCCTAGGGGCCCCTAGGGCCCCTCCCCTCTCTGGCAGGTTCAGGAGGAACAGTCTTGGAATTCCCCATCCTACATAGGGGGAGAGGTTCCTCACCTCGTGAGGCTGACCCCAGTCTGGGGGCCTGGTGTTACTAACAGCAGCCTGCAGGGCTGTGTCATCCGGCTGGTGACTCAGGGCTCCAGGACCAACCCCCTCCCCATTTTATTGGACCTCCACCTGCGAAAGGGATTTAGAATCTGAGCTAGGACTCCCGGGTCAGGGTCAAGGGGTACCTACTTGGAGGAATATCCTGTTCTCTGCCTCCTCTCCCATTGCCTTGGCTAAACCTGCGGTGTTGGGAGGAGGGGCTGAGGGAAGTGGGGAAGGGGATGTGGTAACCAGAACCACTTCCTGCCATTGCTGTGTTGAAAGGGCGCTCTCCCAAGTTCCTCTTGATGCGGGGGTTGGGGAGCCAGGGGGTAAAGGAGGAAGTTGGGAGGGGGTGAGGAAAGGAGGGTTCTTGTTTGGATTGACTGCAGGAATCAAGCCAGAGGTTCCTGGCTGGGTGCTCTCTTCCTGCCCCCCCACCCCCAGTTGGTAAAAACACCCAGCTGGCTGGGAGGTGATGATCATTACAGTAGCAGCAAGCACCTACTACCTTATACCAGGCTCGTTTTAGCTGTTAATCTGACTCTTATAATGCCAGGAGGTAAGTAAGCACTATTTACCCCCGTTTTACAGATGGGGAGACTGAGGCACGGACAGGTTATATCAGTTGCCCCGATCACAAAACGAGGTAGTGCCAGCACTGAGATTGGAACTCAATTCGCTTGGCTCTGCAGCACAGGCTAGAGCTTCTATTCCTTAATGTCCCACCCATGCTGTCCCTGTCTTGCTCTGTGACCAGAGAGAGGTAAATGCTCTACTCTGGGCCTCAGTTTCCTCATCTGCATGATGGGGGCACCTGGACTGGATTAGTACGCTGCCCCCTTGTGATGTCTGTCTCTCTGGTAATTACTTATTCACTCAATTTCTCCGCTACCGGGCTCAGTTCCATTAGCACAGTGACAAAGGCTATCTTGGTGACTACTGTATTCCCAAATCCTTAGCACAATGTCTGGCCCATAAAAACTCAACACATACTCGAGTATTTGAGGGTCATCATCAATGGTTTGAGTCTATGATAAACGTTTTGGACTCTTTATATATATATATAAAAAAAAAATCAACAACTATCAGTGGTTCTCAACTGCGGTGATTTTGCCCCTCCCACCCACCCAACCAGAGGACGTTTGGCAATGTTTGGCAACATTTCTGGTTGTCACAACTGGCAGGGGGAGGTGCTCCTGGCACCTAGTGGGTAGAGGCTGGGAGGTTAATACACGTGCAATGATGCACAGGACAGACCCTCAAAACAAAGAACTATTCTGGCCCCAAATGTCAATAGTGTTAAATTTGAGAAACAGGACATCCATACACAGATATGACATATTTTGTACCACTGATGGCAAGTTGGGGGTCGTTCACGGATTCTCCTAAAGCTTGAGTCTGCCACCAGAGGAAGACACCCTGGACTGGAGGGTCTCTTTATTTCCATCTGTAAAATGACATTGTTCGGGGCATCTGGTAGCTCAGTCGGTTAAGTATCTGCCTTCAGCTCAGGTCATGATTCCAGGGTCCTGGGATCTAGGCACCCCCTTCTCCCCCCACCGCGGGCTCCCTGCTCCGTGGGGAGCTTGCTCCTACCTCTCTCTCCCTCTGCCCCTTCACCCCACACCCTTGCTCATGCTATCTCTTTCTCTCAAATAAATAAATAAAATCTTCTAAAGAAACAAAATAAAATGCTACTGCTCAATGACCTCACGCTCTCAGATATGGAATATAGTCCCCCGAGTCTATTCTAGCTTCTGATTCCCTAAAGGTCTGAGACTGCTTTCTGTTCTTGGGGTGGGGGGTTTGCCGGGGATCAGGGAAGAAGGTGCTGGGTTTTAGGGCTCTTCTCCCTGAGCTCCTTCTCCCCCACCCCTCTGGTCATCTGACCTCCCTGTAAATGGTGATAAAGATGAAAGACTTCAGAGCCAGGCAGCCCTAGGCTTGAGTCCTGGTCCCGTGAATTAACTCACTGTGTGGTCATAGGCAAGTTCCTTGACTGCTCTGAGCTGGGGTCCTCCTCTAAAAAGAGGAGGGGTACTCCTTAAATATACCACCCAGATGGTGGTGGGGATGAAATGAGATGCATACAGGGAAGTTCTCACAGCACTCCACATGGTGAATCTCAAGAAATGCCTGATTATTATGGCTCCAAGGTGAAGTGACTTGCCCAAGGCGACACAGCTGAGCCATGGCAGAGCAGGGACTGAACACCAGGGCCGCTGACTCCAAAGCCGATGCTCATTAATTAGTAAACTCTAGAGCTTCAATTTTCCTGTACGGGAAATGAAATGCCTTTATCTCACAGATTCATTTATTACATAAGCTTAGAAAGTGCCCAGCAGGGGCGTCTGGGTGGCTCAGTCGGTTTGGCGTCTGACTTGGCCTCAAGTCCTGGGACCCAGTCATCAACGAGTTCCAGGCTCAGCGAGGCATCTGTCCGTCCCTCTCCCTCTCCTTCTGCCCCTCCCCTTGCTCATGGTCTCTCTCTCTCAAATAAATAAAATCTTTTTTTTTTTAAAGATTTTATTTATTCATTTGACAGAGAGAGATCACAGGTAGGCAGAGAAGCAGGCAGAGAGAGAGGAGGAAGCAGGCTCCCCACTGAGCAGAAAGCCCGATGCAGAGCTCCATCCCAGGACCCCAGGATCATGACCTGAGCCGAAGGCAGAGGCTTTAACCCACCGAGCCACCTAGGTGCCCCTCAAATAAATAAAATATTAAAAAAGAAAATGACTGGACTATAGTGAGCCCTTTAAATCTAGCTTCTTGGGTTGTTATGTTGCCTTCCCCAAGTGATGCCACAGGGGCTGGCAGGGGGAAGAGACAGGGAGGGAGGCATATGGCTAAAAACTGGGGCTAGAGCTTGTGCTTGGTGGGGAAGGGGCTGGAGGACTGAACAGCCCCCCCATCACCCCCTCTCCCCCGTTTTGCCGTTGAAGAGCCCCAATCCCAGAGAGGTCAGAAGGCATTTGTTGTAGGTCACAAGGTGGATTAGAGTCCCAAACCCCAGTCTCCTGATTCCAAGCTGGAATCACAGTCTCGGGCCCAGGTAATTAAAAGCAAACCACGGCCATTACTGACGACTTGTAACAACCTTTAGTAAGCATTTTCTGTCTTTGATCTGATTTTATCCTGACATCAATTTAGGGACAAAGGGCCCTTTTTCACAGCTGAGGAAGCAGATTCAGAGTGGTAGGACATTTGCCGGAGGCCTTGAAGGAGGAGAGTGAAGCCTGTCTGCTGGCTTCCAGATGCCATAAACTTCCCCCTTTACTATCCTGAAAGATTCAGCCTGTGGAAGACAAGGGTTGCAGTGGCGGAATTCCCCAATTCCTGCCTAGCGGAGCCCACTCTTTCTGCCCCGAGGCGGGGCAGGGAGAGGAAGCTGCCAAGAAACGCTTCCAGTAAGGAGAAAAGAGGACAGAGTCTAGCAGTGTGGGAAGGGTCTCATGGATGGGGTCTGACCAGGAAGGGGAAATCACTTTTGGTTCAGAAAGGCGCCCTGGGGACTCCTCCATTCCCTTCCCTTGGGCTGCCCACTCAGGGCCTTCAGGTGGTGAGCTCAGGGAGTCCTTCGAGGCTCAGCTCCCTCCCTGGCTTTCATTCAGTTCCCACAAGCTCTGCAGTTTGCAAAACCCAACCCTTCCCCTATGGGCCTGTGGTTTCCTGTGGGTCTGGGGTCCTGCCTGACTCGGCATTGGGAACTGTGGACAGGGGGGCAGAGGTGGTGGTGGTGTAAGCCCTTTCTTTGCCTTCTCATGCTGGGGCTGCCCCCTCCACCCCAACACACCCCATCCCCTGAGTCAGCCCCCGCCTGCCAGCGAGGGGCGGGGTTACTGATTCAGTTAATAGCGCCTTCTTAAAGCCCCCACGGGTACAGCTCGAAGCTAGACACCACCATGCTTACCATGAGCCCCAGCCAGCCCCTGGTCCTGGTGCTCCTGGCGCTGGGCTGCTGCTCTGCGGCTCCCAGACCACACCAGCCCACCCTGGTGGTCTTCCCGGGAGATTGGAGAGCTAATCTCACTGACAAGCAGCTGGCACAGGTAGGCTAACACCCCAATCTGGGGTTGGGGAAGGCTGGCCAGGATTCGCAGGGAGGGCATGGGGGCTCAGAGGAGATAACGTTGAGGCAAGTTGGGGGCGATGGGCATATCTGGAGAATAGAGGTGTCCAGAATCAGGTCCTGGAGGTCCTGTGGAGGCTCGGGACAGTGCTGGCAGGAATGGCTAATAAGGGTTTCCGAGGTGGGCAATGGGACATGATGGAGGGTTCTGGAGTGGGCAGGTGCTGCGGGTGCACAGCGGTAAATGCTAGGGGGCCCTGAGGTAGGCACGGGCCAGGGGTCTCCAGGGGTGGGAAGGAGCCAAGGATGTCTACAGGGGAGTTAGTGGGTGGGCACCAGCACTGGTATCCAGGGTACCAAGTCCTGGGTAGTTGCTAGTCCCTGAGTGCCTGGACAGATGGAATCCAGGCAGGGGAGGATAGAGAAAGTCAGGGCTCTGGACTATCTCCCCCCTCTCCCAGGAATATCTGTTTCGCTATGGCTACACTCTCGTGGGCGAGATGAACGACAAAGAGCAGTCCCTGGGTCCCGCGCTGCGGCTTCTCCAGAGGCGCCTGTCTCTGCCCGAGACTGGAGAGCTGGACAAAACCACCCT
The DNA here is from genome assembly GCF_010015895.1 of Lontra canadensis. Lineage (NCBI taxonomy): Eukaryota > Metazoa > Chordata > Mammalia > Carnivora > Mustelidae > Lontra > Lontra canadensis. The sequence continues at coordinate 1,581,398 of NW_022631099.1, read as the reverse complement.
GGAGGCCATGCGGACCCCACGCTGCGGCGTCCCGGACCTGGGCAGGTTCCAGACCTTTGAGGGCGACCTCAAGTGGCACCACCAGGACATCACTTACTGGTGCGCCGCCGGGCCCCGCGGAGGCGGAGGAGGGGGACGGGAGGGCCAGACACCACGCCGGTGGCGATCTCGTCCTTAGCCCGAACACTGGGTTTAAATGTGCAGCCCCGGGCAAGTGTCTCCACCTCGGCGCCCCTGTTTCTCCTTCAGAAAAAAGGGTCTCGCACGCAGTCCTGAGTCCTCCTGCTCGGGCCACTGTGAGCGTCCCAGGAGAAAAATGCGTCTGAAAGTGCTTTGTAGATGAAAGCCTGGAACGCAGGAAGCCTTGTGCTTTATTGAGGTCGCTGAGACACGGGTGTCGCTACTGGACCGGCTCCGGCCTCACTTCTGACCTCTGTCCTCCTGCCTTCCCCCTGCAGGATCCAAAACTACTCTGAAGACTTGCCGCGCGATGTGATCGACGACGCCTTCGCCCGCGCCTTCGCGCTCTGGAGCGCAGTGACGCCCCTCACCTTCACTCGGGTGTACGGCCCCGAAGCCGACATCGTCATTCAGTTTGGTGTTAGGGGTGAGAACGCGAGAAGGGGAAAGCCAGGAGGGTCTTGGACGGGGACAGCGGAGGGAGGACCACGAGAGAATAGAGTGGGCGCTGGACCCGGCTTAGTCTCGCTTGTCCCCGCAGCTCTGCCCGCCGCTGGCCCTTATGCGCCCCCTCCTGCCCGAAGCGGCACAGCGCGGGGACGCGAGGCTCAGACAGCTGCTCGGAGACGGGATCTCAGCCCACATTCGTTGCAGCGCCCTTGGGCAGCGCGCCAGCTGCACAACTGCACTCGGCTAACTCCCTGTTTCTCCACCTGCTTCTCCAGAGCACGGAGATGGGTATCCTTTCGATGGCAAGGACGGGCTCCTGGCACACGCCTTTCCTCCCGGCCAGGGCATTCAGGGAGACGCCCACTTCGACGATGAAGAGTTGTGGTCCCTGGGCAAGGGCGTCGGTGAGATTCTGAGCCTCCCTGGCCCCCATTCCCTTCTCTTCTCTTAACCCCCCGGCGCCCTGACCCTGTCCCCACTCCTCCTACAGTGGTTCCGACCTACTTCGGAAACTCAGACGGCGCCCCCTGCCACTTCCCCTTCACCTTCGAGGGCCGCTCCTACTCCGCCTGCACCACGGACGGCCGCTCCGACAACGTGGCCTGGTGCAGCACCACGGCCGACTATGACGCCGACCGCCGGTTCGGCTTCTGCCCCAGCGAGAGTGAGTGCGGGGTCGCGGCGGGGGTGAGCGGCGCCCACCACCCTCGAGGGGCCAGAACCCTTGGTTTTAATCCCGGCTCTGACACTAGTCAGGCTGTGCGGCCTGCAAGTCACTCTCTTGCTCTCTGGGCCCAGTTTCTCATCTGTGAAATGGGGAGAGGAGGGAGGGAGTACACAGAGGGTGTGTGGGTCAATAAACTCATGGCGCCTTCGGGTCATCGTGTGGGCCTCCCCAGGACTTTTCACCCAGGACGGCAATGGGGACGGCAAGCCCTGCGTGTTTCCATTCACCTTCGAGGGCAAATCTTACTCCACCTGCACCACTGACGGTCGCTCGGACGGCTACCGCTGGTGCGCCACCACGGCCAACTACGACCAGGACAAACTCTACGGCTTCTGCCCGACCCGAGGTATCTGGACCCCACCTACCGGATTCAAGCCTCGCCCCCTAGCTCCTCATTGGTCCCGGAAACGTGGCTCCTCCACCTATTGGCTTGTCTCTCCCCTCTTCGTTGGGCCTCAGGATCGCTGCGTCCCTGTCCACCATCATAGCCCCTCCCCCCGAGGTCCACGAGCCGGCCCCGCATCCCTCTGTCTTGGCCTATTAGCCTAGCCTGCTGCCTCTCCCACTAGGCTCCAGTCCCCAGGCCCCGCCCACCACCTAGCCCGCTATGTCTCCAGCCTCCCCTAGGCTTTTAAAATAGGACCCCAGGATTGTCTAGCTCCCTGTTTGGCCCGCACCTGGTCCCTTATTGGGCCCACTCACCTGGCTCACCCAAGGCCCTTTGTCTCCCCAGTCGACTCCACGGCGACCGGGGGCAACTCCGCGGGGGAGCCGTGTGTCTTCCCCTTCATCTTCCTGGGCAAGGAGTACTCGACCTGCACCAGGGAGGGCCGCGGAGATGGGCACCTCTGGTGCGCCACCACCTCTAACTTCGACAGAGACAAGAAGTGGGGCTTCTGCCCGGACCAAGGTGAGCAGGGATCAAGGGTGGGAGCAGCGGTTTTGGGGGAGGGATGGCCAGGGCTGGGAGGTCCGCCCAGGACTCCTATCTCAGAGACTTCTTTCCTCCAGGATACAGCCTGTTCCTTGTGGCCGCCCATGAGTTTGGCCACGCTCTGGGCTTAGATCACTCATCGGTGCCAGAAGCGCTCATGTACCCCATGTACAGCTTCACCGAGGGACCCCCACTGCATGAGGACGATGTGAAGGGCATCCAGTATCTGTACGGTGAGGCTTGGAGCCAGGATGGGGGGTGAGGGGGACAGAGCAGGGCTGGGCTTTGTTGCTGTACCCAGAATGGGGAAATGGTAGGGGAGGGGGCAGTGGGGACCTCAACACTTAATCTGTGGGAAAGCCTGGGGCCAGTGGGGCCAAATGCTGCCTGTCAGTGTTTGGAGATGGGGATAAGGAGCCCAGACTCTAGACTGAGACAGACGTGGGTTCAAATGCCAGTCCAGCCACTTCCTGGCTAGGTGACTATGGATGTTACTTCATCCCTCATTTTTCTCACCGTGAAATGGGGCTAATAATGGTAACTGCCTCACAGGGTTGTTAGGAGGTTTAAGTGAGTTAGAATAATGCCTGACATATAGTAGCCACCATATAAGTGTTGAATATTTTGTTATCTCTTATGATCATTAGTATTATTCTCTCACTCAAAATGGAGATATTAAAGAATGTACTTGCCTTTTTTTTTTTTTTAAAGTCAAATGAACTATGGTGAGTTTATAAAGCTTTTAGCACTGAGTGCCCAGAACACACTTCTTTCCCACTAGCCTGGAGCGGGAGGGAGAGCTCCTCCATGTCTTGGGTTCATAGGGCCCAGTCAGGGCCCAACACAGCCGGAATTGGACAGACATAACTGGAATGAAAGGTGAATGTATGGGGGGGGGGGGAATCAGCCTATCAGCGTTGCAGGAATGCAGGTCCAACACCCAAAGTGAGGAGAGGGAGTGCCAGGGGCCTCATTCATGGGGTTTGGGGCCCCGTATATTATACCAGCGCCAACGTGCACACAGTAGAGAGTATCTCAACAGCTGTCTCTTTCTAGGGTCTCGCCAGGACCCTGAACCAGGGCCTCCAACTGTCCGTCCCACCGCTCCACCAACCGTCTGCCCTACCGGGCCTCCAACTACCCGCCCCTCAGAGCGCCCCACTACTGGCCCCACAGGCCCCCCTGCAGCTGGCCCCACAGGTCCCCCCACTGCTGGCCCTTCTGAGACCACTACAGTGACTTTCCACCCGGCGGAGGATATATGCAAAGTGAACTTCTTCGACGCCATCGCAGAGATCAGGAACCGTCTGCATTTGTTCAAGGATGGGTAAGGGGGCAGGGATGTGTGGCTGGGGGAGGGGACTTGTGAGGAGGGACGTGCCTGCCCCTCTCTGGCCACTGGCCTTCGGTTCAAAGTTCAGTGCCCCACTAGTCCCTTTTCTCATGCCCAGGAAGTACTGGCGATTCTCCAAGGGCAAGGGGCGCCCGGTGCAGGGCCCTTTCCTTATCACTGATTCGTGGCCTGCGTTGCCCCGGAAGCTGGACTCCGTCTTCGAGGACCCGCTCACCAAGAAGATTTTCTTCTTCTCTGGTTAGTCTCCTCCTTTTTCCTCCCCGGTCCCCTCCATCTACATCCTCGCCAATCCAGGAGGATCAAGAGACCGAGAGTAATCCGCGAAACATTTTCGGCGGATTAGAAAAAGGCGCCCCCTTCTGGCGGGTGCCATTTAGCCGCTCTTCACCGTCCCCTTGCATAGTCCTACCGAGCGGTTCGGCTCCGTGGGCACCAAGACTGCGGGCACGTCAGGCGCAGAAAAGGCCTCGCTGGCTTCTTTCTCTTGACATTCAAGGACAATGTGTGTCCAATCCCTGCCCCCAGACCGATGCGGCTCTTCTCCCCTGCAGGGCGCCAAGTGTGGGTGTACACAGGTTCGTCAGTGCTAGGCCCGAGGCGTCTGGACAAGCTGGGCCTGGGCCCCGACGTGGCCCAAGTCACTGGGGCCCTCCCGCAAGGCGGGGGGAAGGTGCTGCTGTTCAGCTGGCAGCGCTTCTGGAGGTGAGAGTCACGGCCACCGCCGGCAGGGGGACCCCGGGCGCCATCTGCCGTCCCTCGGCTCAGCACCTGTCTCTTCCCCACTTCTGCAGTTTCGACGTGAAGGCGCAGACCGTCGATCCCAAGAGCCTCGGCTCGGTGGAGCAGGCGTTCCCCGGGGTGCCCTTGAACTCGCACAACGTCTTCCAGTACCAAGGTGAGGGCTGCAGACCGCGGTCGGGTCCCGCCCCGCCCCGCCCCGCTTCCCACGCTAGTCGGCCTAATTGATTGGTCAAATTCTGAGAGACGGAAAAGAAAAAAAAAAAAAAAACAAAAAAAAATCCCCAGCACAGATGAAGTTCCTTCTAGAGGCAGGGACCTTTCCCAGATCATAAAGGGACACAAGGGAACAAACAGAACTACAACCCAGATTTCCTACGTCCCTGGCTGGAAGCTCTTTCCCCCACAGTGGGGGCGGGGGGAGACACATGGTTCGCGTGGAGGCTCATTTCTTTATATGACAATATTTATCAAGTGCCTATAATATGCCAGGTGCTGTCCTGACACGGGAGATACAGTGATTAAAAAGAAAAAAAAAAAAGGGCAATCCATTACTGTGCCTCAGCTTTCCCGTCGGTAAAGTGGGGATGATAGCTGGAGTTATACTTGTTTTCTCTTCCTCACCACTCACATGCAGTTGGTTGACAAGTTCTGTTGACTCTACTACCAAAATACTCACTTCTCACCATCTCCTTTGCAAATATCCTGGTCCAAGCAATACTGCTTGTTGAATACCATAAAGATATTTTCTAGGAGTAGGCAGTGGTTAGGAGCCAAGGGCCATGGTGTTGGGGGCGATTCCAGACCCATTCCAAAGTCAGAGAAACTACTGGGACACCTGGGTGGCTCAGCTGGTTAAGTCTCTGCCTTCCACTCAGGTTGTGATCCCAGGATTTAGTCCCACATGGGCTCCTTGCTCAGCAGGGAGCCTACCTTTCCCTCTGTCTGCCACTATCCCTGCTCGTGCTCCCACGTGCTCCCTCTCTCTCTCTGATAAAGAAATAAATACATATATAAATAAATAGATCTTTAAAAAAAACAAAAGAAAGGAAGAAACTACCAGGATCTGATCTGCCCTCAAACCCTTCCAGCACTCCTGCGTTCCCTCTGCTCCACACCAGCCACATGGGCCTCTGGCTGCTCTTTGAATGCTTCAAGGTCACTCCTAGCTTTGGGCCTCCACGCCAGTTGTTCCCTGTGCTTTGAAGCTTCTCCACCAGACTGTCCAAGGGCTGTCATTCGACATTCATTCATTCAGTCATTCATTTCATTGAATATTTATAGTGCTCAGCACCTTTAGGGGCACTAGGGGGATGGAGCAGAGACAAAAATGCAGGCATGATCTCTGTTCTGCAAGGCTCGCACTCCCATGGGATAAGAGAGACAATTAACAAGCAAACATGTAAGTAAATGTGACTGTGACAATGTAGAAAGCTATGAAGGAAATAAAAACCAGGGGCGCCTGGGTGGCTCCGTGGGTTAAGCCTCTGCCTTTGGCTCGGATCATGATCTTAGGGTCCTGGGATGGAGCCCTGCATCGGGCTCTCTGCTCAGCAGGGAGCCTGCTTCCCCCTCTCTCTTTGCCTGCCTCTCTGCCTACTTGTGATCTCTCTCTGTGTCAAATAAATAAATAAAATCTTTTTTCAAAAAAGAAAGAGAAAGAAAGAAATACAAGCCAGTGAGTAACTCATGAGGGCCGGGGAAGGCCTGTTTGAAAATAGAGCCTAAGCGCTGAGAGCCGAAGGGTAAAAGGGAGGCAGCCCTCGGACAGTCTGGTGGAGAAGCTTCGAAGCACAGGGAACAACTGGCGTGGAGGCCCAAAGCTAGGAGTGACCTTGAAGCATTCAAAGAGCAGCCAGAGGCCCATGTGGCTGGTGTGGAGCAGAGGGAACGCAGGAGTGCTGGAAGGGTTTGAGGGCAGATCAGATCCTGGTAGTTTCTTCCTTTCTTTTGTTTTTTTTAAAGATCTATTTATTTATATATGTATTTATTTCTTTATCAGAGAGAGAGAGGGAGCACGTGGGAGCACGAGCAGGGATAGTGGCAGACAGAGGGAAAGGTAGGCTCCCTGCTGAGCAAGGAGCCCATGTGGGACTAAATCCTGGGATCACAACCTGAGTGGAAGGCAGAGACTTAACCAGCTGAGCCACCCAGGTGTCCCAGTAGTTTCTCTGACTGTGTGCCAGGCTCGGTGCCAAACATCGGACACGGAGGTTTTCTGCCCTCCAACATCTCTGGTGGGGGGGGAGATGGAGGCGTCCTAGGAAAAGCTTGGAAAGATCTAGAACGGGCAAGAGGGATGATGGTAAAAATCTTGCTGCTGTTTCTGTATGTGTCTGTGGGAGGGTTGGCATCACCTCTCTTGTACTCGCCTTTCCCCCGCAGGGAAAGCCCACTTCTGCCAGGACCGTTTCTACTGGCGTGTGAATTCTTGGCATGAGGCGAACCAAGTGGACGAAGTGGGCTACGTGACCTTTGACTTCCTGCAGTGCCCCGAGGATTAGGGCTTCCCATCCTGCTTTGGCACTGCAGAGAATATCCTAGGGGGACCATCCCAATGGCGAAGGAGCCAGTTTGCCGGATACGAACTGGTGGGTTTGTTCTGGAGGACACGGAAGAGTCGAGGTGGGCTGGGCCCCTCTCTTTCCACCTTCCTTTTTTGCTGGAATGTTTTTAATAAACTTGGATTCTTTAACCTTGAGGAGGAGATTTCTTTATGTATGTATGTGTGTATGCGTGTAACAGACAGAGAGCTTACTCTGTGCCAGATAGTGTCCTAAGCACCTCATAAATATTAACATTCATTTTCCCTATTAGGAAGATATAATGTGATTACTTCTATTTTACAGCTGGGGAAATGGCCAACCTATTATTCATTCATCAAACATTTATCGAGCTCCTGAGTGGAGCCAGGCATTGTGCTGGGTACTGGGGAAGGAGAGATGAGCTGGACTATGTTTCGGTCCTCAAGGACCTCTCGGTGTCTTCCAACTTTAGATACATAAACATGCCTTTAGAACCTGCTTAAAATGCAGACTCCAGGTTCAGTCTCCAAAGAGTCCCGCTCAGTTACCATGATGTTTTGTCTGGTGGGGGTGGGAATCACACTTGGAGGGTATGCAGCGTGTGGCCATTTTCTCTAGAATCATGGTGCGTATATGTGATTCTGAATGTGATATGTGATTCTGTCGTGGGAAGTCAGGGAACATTTCTCAGCCAAGATGACACCTGAACTTGAACTGAATCTGGAAAGGTGAGCGGGAGTTTCTTTCTGTTCAAGCAGAACAGTCTTCTTAGGGGGTAATTTACCAGAAACCATTACACCTAGAAATGTCCTATGCTACCTCTCACACACATGCGCATAAAACAACAGATACAGGGACGCTGATTGCAGTATGGCTCATAGAGTGAGGAATGGCAACATCCAAAGTGTACAGAGGTCAGGCAGCGGACGAATGGAATATGGTTGATATAAATGATGGTAGTGGCTACCGTTTGTCCAACACTGACTCCATGCCAGACACTGTGCCATGGGCTTTATGCGTGTCAACTCCACTAATCCTTAATACAACCCCACGAGGCAGGTACTGCTCTAACCTTATGGGTATTATTGCCATCACTCCCTCCTCCCATTTTACAGATGAGGTAACCGAGGCACACAGAATTACACAGCTCAGCGGAAGTCTATAGCTGGTGACTGTTGGCAGTGGGATTCAACTGCCAGCTCTTGGGGCAAAGGCAGGAGAAGAGAAAAAGCAGGGTGGGTGTTTGGGGGAAGGACAGATGGCTTTAGTGTGTGGTTTTAGGAAGCAGATGGAAGCCAAGCAGAGAAGGATTCTTGAATGGTTGAGGGGAATGGTGGTCTGGACTAGACGAGACAAGGTCCAAATGCCAGGGTGAGGAGCAAGGACGTGATCCCATAAGACGGACTTGACCGGAGGGCTGGGGCAGGTGAACGGAGCTGATGGGCATGTTGATTGCCTTCTGGACTCAGGCCCAAGCAGGAGTTTGAGGGACTCAGAGAACTTCCTCCCGGGCTTCCTTTGGGTAGATTCAAACCGCCTCGTCCATTTCTGCTGAGGAATGACCCATTCCCAGGGGCATGCTCCCATTCCTTAATAGGGCTTGTTGAAAGCCCCTCTGAACCTCTCTCTCTCTGGACACTGTTCTATCTCTCTACCTCTCACCCCCACCCACGGTAAAACTTCTCCAAAGTATAGTCTCCACTTCTTCAATTTCCATTCTCTCTGCAACCACTTCCAACCGAACTCCCACTCCACCACACTGCCGAAATCATTCTTTTCTAAGCCACCTATGAACTTCCTGCAGCCAGATGTGATGGCCCTCTGGGCTCATCCCACACATCTCTCAGCTTCTTTGACACAGTAATGCCATTCTTTGTCTTTCTAACCTCTAGATGATAGCATGTCCTTGCGCTCAATCACAGGGAATCCATTCCCTGTGATCTCGCCTAGACTTACAGCTTTATATCTCTCTACTAAAGACTCCGCAGTTTATACACCCAGCCTTAACCTCTCCCCTGAGCTCCAGACTTGTATGTTCAAGGGAGACTTGCATGATCTTTACGTGCCTGAGAGTCTCCTCAACCCAACAGGTTCAACTGAACTCTTGGCATTCATCTGCTGAATGTGCTTCTTTGTCAATCATCACTACCTTGAAAAGGATGACATCATCTGCTCTCAATCAGTCTTAGAACCTGATCAGTCCTAAAATCTAGGTATCGGTTAAACTTCTTATTCTAGTACAGCTTCTCAACCTGGACACTATGGACATTTCAGGCCAGATAGCTTTTTTAGTGGTGGGGAATGTTGTAGGAATGTTTGATATGTGGGGGCAGTGGGATCAGGGATAGATGGCAGACCCGCTCAGGGTCAGTCCTCCTCTCCCCACATTGGGTCCCAATGTGTGTGGGCGGTAGTGCAGAGGGGTAATGTGGAACCCTTGCCTCATGGCCAGGCTGAATTGGTGCTAGCCTAGATGGCACATGTGACTTATCCCCACTCGATGTCAGGAACACCGCCCTCCAGTTGGGACAATCAAAAATATCCTGAACATTGGTAGGTATACCCTGTTGGGAAACACTAGCCCCAGCTGAGAACTATTGCTCTAACAGAATAAACATAAAGACAAATCCACATGCCATAAGTGTACATTTCAATAAATTTCCACATACTGAACACAACTGTGTAACCCACATCCAGATCAAAAACCAAAACACTATAGCACCCTAAAAGCTCGTCTCTGCTCCCTTGCGATCGCTATCCCTCTACCCTAAGAGTTACCACCATTATTTCTAACAGCTTAGATAGATTTTGACTAGTTTTTACTTTAAATAATATTTTACAGTATATAGTCTTGTGTCTGGCTTCTTCTGCTCAAGATTACATTGTGATATTCATCAATATTGTTTGTGAATTATAGATTGTGCATTCATACTATAGCTTTCCACTATGTGAATGTCCCACTGTTTATCCATTTATTTTTTTTTTATTTACTCATTTTATGGTTAATGGGCATTTGGGTAGTTCCCCATTTGAGGTTATTATGCATAATGCTGCAATAAACATTCTTGTAAATGTCTTTTGGTGACATGGGCAGCCATTTCTCTGGGGCATATACCTAGTATACCTCATACAGCAATTAATGGTGCAATTAGAAATATATTGAGAAATTGCATAAGTAGAAGTAGGATACTGTGTGTTCAAATGTATTAAGTCTTACTTAATACTTACTTACTCATACAAGTGCTTTGGCAGGGCACATACTTGGGGGTGGAATTGCTGGGAAGACAGGTATATGAATGTTCGGCTTGAGCAGTTAGGATCGAACAATTTTCCAAAGTGGTTCTTCCCATCTGTGCTCTCACCAGCAATGTGCGACAGTTTCCAGGCATCCTTCTTGACTCCTCTTTCCATCCCACACAATGTTCAATTCAGCAACAGGTTCTGTACGTTCTCTTTCCAAAACATACCTTGAACTGGATGGCTGCCACCACTCTCGTCTGGCTTTTACCACCTCTCGCGTGGGGCTCTGCAGGAGCTGCCTCCCCAGACTCCTAGTTTCCACTCCTGGTCTGGAGACTTCATGCAACAGCCAGAGTGATCCTGTTAACATAGAAGTTAGATCACATCCCTCCTCTGCTCAGAAACTTCCAATGGCTCCTCTCTGAAGCCTTCAAGAGGCCACACGATCTGCCTTCCTCCCCTCCCAATCTCCTATCACTCTCACCTCAGTTCACCCTGTTCCAGACACGTTGGCCTTCTTGCTGCTCCCTGAACAATCCAGGCTGCTTTTCCATCCAGGTCTTTCCTCTTGCTGTGTTCTCTGACAGAGAGCTCTTCCTCCAGATCTTTGCATAGCTGGCTCCTTCTCATCAGGGAGTTTTCAGCTCAGGTATCACACCTTCTGAGGAATCTTCTTAGACCACCCTCTAAAGTAGTCCTTTCCCCTGGTCATTATCCCTGGGCCCTATTTTTTTTATCCTTAACATATACCAGAATCTCCAATCATCTTGTCTATGCGTTTTCTCACTTACAATCTTTCTCCCCTCACTCCTCATTAGAATTTAAGCCACACCAGGGCAGGAAGCCAGTGGATCTCAGTCAGTGCTGTGTCCCCAGTGCCAAGTACGGTTGCCTGAAACACAGGAGAGCTATCAAACTGCGTTGAATGAATGAATGAGTGAATAAAACCTAGGTGTTTAGGAGATCCCTGCAGAAGCGGGCCCCGGCTCCAGGAGCCACTGGGGCTCCGGTGTAGGGACAGTTCTCAGCTGCAGGTGGGATCCTCAGGCGCTTCCAGGAATTGAGAGCCCAGGGACTTGGAGCGAGATGGTCACGTTCTGAGGCTCAGCACAGCGGGCACTAGGACCCTGCGCGGCGCCGCGCCCGGTGGGGGGCGGCGGACGGGAGTTGGGGGGGGGGAATCCGCTCTTTCTGTCTGCTGGAGCCAGGCTGCAGACACTTGTGCGATCTGGGCCCGTACCGCCGCTGCCCGGTCCCTTTCCGCACTATGAGCCGCAGGTTCACTGTCACCTCACTGCCCCCCGCGGCGCCCGCCGGGACCTCTGACTTAGAGTCCCACCCGCATTCGGCAACCGGTCTCCGCCACCTCTCTGGGGAAGACGCCAAAGGTAGAGGCCGCAGGGGGCGGGGCCTGCCGGAGTGGGGCGGGGCGAGAGAAGAGGCGGGGCCATGGTGGGCGGGTCTTCTCTTGGAAGGGGCAGGGCCGGGGTTGGAGGTTGGGGGTCTCAGCCGAGGGCTAGAGAAGGAAGAAGAGCAGACCTAGCCGGGAGGGAAGGAGGCTGGACGGCAAATGGTGAAGGGAGGGGCCAGACTCGAGGTGGGCGGGGCACAGGGAAGGGGTGGGGCTATAGGCGAAGGGGCGGATCTTGTGATGGAGGGGCTAGGGTCAAACGAGGGCTGAACTGGAGATCACTTAAGGGGCGGGGTCATTTCGGGTAGGGGGCGGGACCAGAGGGAAGAAGGTGAAACCAGGGAAAGGGGAGGGCCATATGATTAAGGGGTGGGTCCAAAGGCAATGGGAGGAGGCAGGACTCTCTGTTTGGGGGCAGAAAAGGGCGGGACCAGAGAGGAAGGGGTCGAGTCAGGAGAATAGGTTGGGGTTAAGGGCTGGAGGTAAAATGAGTCCGGGACGCTTGGTCTGGTGCTGGCTCAGCAGGTTTTTGGGACCTGGAGGATCTTCCAGTCCTCGGCCTCCTGAGAGACGTCGCGGACAGCGCCTGGGGATCCCGGGGAGGAGACGGGAGCAAGATACGTTACTTTTGGGCAGCTAAATCTTGGGAGGATTCTGTGGGGGTCTCCGGTCCCGACCCGTGGGGACCCAGTTAAGTCCCTCTGCTCCAGCTCCAGAAAAGGTTTAGGTGGAACAAGCTCAGGCTAGATTGGGGGCGTCCTCCTCGAGGACCCATTGCTGGGTCTTGCCATGGAAGTTACAGGCAGGGTACACAAGAGGGGAGGTGAAGGATCCATCTAGCTTTCAGTAAAGAATCAGTATCCTGGATGCATCCACAGTCTTCTCAGGGGGCACTTGTCAGGAGTCCCCTTCCTGACCCTGCGCCTCGCAGGTCTGGAAGAAACGCTGCGAATCTGCTTGGAGTGGCCCCAGCACGGGGAGGAGGAAGAGCCTCCCCGGGCCGCCAGGGGTCGCTGCTGAGCCGCAGGTGAGCTCACTCTGCAGCGAAACTAAGCACCAACAGCCCTGAAGGGGGCCTTTTGGGGTGGGGGGGTGCTTTGGCGAAATCCCGCGTTGTGTAGATGACCAAACTGAGGCCTAGATTTCCTCAGGCCTCCAGCCCCTGAACCAACCGCCTCCTGGACGTGGCCACTTGGATTTCTTGGGCTCCTTCCATTCTTCCTATTTCCCTGTAAACCGTCTGCCTCCTTTCTCATTTTTTCTCATTTTCATGAATGTCCTTTCCATCCTTAGAGTTTCAAAAGTCAGAACTCTAGGAGCTATTCTGAACGCTTCCTTTTCTTTTCCCACCGGACCTGGTTGGTCCTCACGCGTTGGCCGACCCACCCCCAAAGCTAATCCTAACTCTCTTCTCTCTCTTCTGGTCACCATCACTCTGTACAAACCTCCATCATTTCTCACATGGTCAGGGCGAGAGCCACAGCCTCCTCGTTGGTCTACCTGCCTCGGATTCTGTCCTAACCACCCTCCACACAAGCTCCCCATAGCTTTTAGGATAACGACCAATGCCGTAGTCCTGTCATTCAAACTCTTTCCTCATTTGCTCCTGGACATACCTGTCCGTGTTCACCTTCTCACCTCCATTAGCTGGGGAAACTCCTACTTACTCTGTAGCTTATGGCTCATTGCACCTCTCCTGAAAACCTTTCTCCCTTTTCCTTGCTTCCAGGCAGAGGCTGTCGTTCCTCTTCTGCCCACCCACCGCACCATTAGAGGACATGTCCCAGTGGATGGAAGTTATTTACTTGCGTGGCTCCTCCAACTTAAAAGCAGGGACCATTTCCTTTTATCTTAGTGTTCCGAGTTCCAAGCCCACAGCCCGGCTCTTGGTAGGTGCTTAATGTCCATCAGACCAGAGAGGGAGGGCTGCAAGCTCCTACTTCTCCTACGCTTGCCTTCTCTCCTCCCATTCCCCATCCCCTTGCCTGAGAATAAGGTGGCCCTCTCTCATTCCTACATGATTGACACATCTTCCCATTCCCATTTCCAAGCTCCTCTCTGTTGAAGTAAAAGATGGCTCCCAGTTTGGGGGTGTGCAGGTGTGCATGCTAACTGGATGTGAATCTAGAATGCGGCAGAGGCAGTGTGCTTGTGTCTTTGTGTGTCTGGAGGGAGGAGCATCCCACATGAGCTGTGATGGCCAGTGGGGCGGTCAGTGCTTATATGTGTCACTGCATTCCAGTGTGTTGATGGGCATGTGTAAATTCCTGTGGGGTGGGTACCTGTGTGCATGAGTTTATGTAAGTTTCCTCTTTTTTTTTTAAACATTTTATTTATTTATTTAAGAGAGAGACAGTGAGAGAGCGTATGAATGAGGAGAAGGTCAGAGGGAGAAGCAGACTCCCCGTGGAGCTGGGAGCCCAATGTGGGACTTGATCCCGGGACGCCAGGATCATGACCTGAGCCGAAGGCAGTCACCCAACCAACTGAGCCACCCAGGCACCCTATAAGTTTCCTCTTGAGAATGATTTGGGTCACTTTTAACCTCTTTCATGCCTGAGAGGTGCCTCCAGGCCTTCCTCCTTGGTAGGTCACTGCATGGAGAAGTAGACAAGGGCACTCTAAGGGACCCGAAATCTGGCGATATCTTTCCTGCAGCTGTTCCTGTGTCAGCCCTCTGGCCCCAAGGAGATGTGGTCCCCACCTCCTGTCCTCACTCAGGCCCATTGGGGAGAAAAGGCAGCCTGTGGAAAGTGGGGAAGGGTTGGGAGAGGTTTGGCAGGTCACTTGTGCATGAGCACGGTCTTTAATTCTGGACCCAGGGCGTGGGGTTTGCTCCTGGAAGTGCCTCCTGCTGCCACGGGACCGACCAACTGTAGTGGGGATGTAACTGACAACGGATGGGGGTGAAAGAGACAAGTCTGAAGCTGAGCCCTGAATCCACCAGGAACCCTGGGCAGCAGCCCCTGTACCTCAGTTGCCTCCTCTGTACTATGGAGAGGTTGATGATGACTTAGCTGGACAGAAGTGGACTTGGGGGCGGGTATTACTACTCTGAGCGATTCCTGCACCCCATTATACCACTTTCCACTGTGCCTCCGTTTCTGGTGGAGCAAGACGGGGCACTGGAAAGAAACATGGGCCTGGATTAAGACTAACAGGATCTGAGATGTGTTCCCACAAGTGAGAAGGAGCTGACTTACGCTAGAGAGATGGAACAAGACCCCAAAATAGCCCATCCACGCTCTTCGCTCGGGCTCTGTGGTGTCGCCTTAGGGCACATTGGTTTCCCTGTCTGAGCCTCAGTCTCCTTGTCTGTAGTCCAGAGGAGGTGAACAGGAAGTTATCTGAGGGTCATGCTAGCCGTAAAAATGCTAGGATTCTTTGGTGGTCTAGAAGGGTGAAGTTCTCTGCCTCCCCCATACCCAAACCTCATGTTTCAGTCTCTCTATCTGTAAACTGGAAGAATGACACTGAGTTACTGGTATGAATATCTGATCTGGAGATCTCCATCCTGTTCAGGGTGTTCTCCAGTCACCCCCTCCTCAAGCTGGGACTCAGAACCTCACTGCCCAGTACCTCAGCCCAAGGTGAGCCCTGGGAATCTCCATGGCAACAAACTGGTTATGAACGAGGCTGCAGTTGCCATGGTGACGGGCTGCTCTCTCTCTCTCTCTCTCTCTCTCTCATCCCCCTCATCTCCCCTCCCCTCTTCTCAATGAACCAGAGCAATCTGCGATCTGCAGCGGGCACCAGCTCTCCAGGTGGGGTGAGGGTGGGGGGGGTGACTGCTGTGAGAAGGGGGTTCAGATTGAGAAAGGGGAAAGATGGGCTGAATCTGTAGGGGAATGGGGGGCTGTTGGGGTGCCATTGCCATGGTGACAGGGCTGCAGCCTGTTAATTAAGCCCCTGGTTGCCACGGAGACGATGGTGGTTGACGTGCTCTGCGGCGAGCCCTGTGTGTGTGGGGTGTGCTGCGTGCTGGACTCATCAGTTCACTGAGAGGACGGGCATGTAGTTTGGGGAGAGGAGTGAAAGAGGGAGTTCAGGGCCTTGGCTCCCGGAAGACAGAGCTGGGGTGGCTGTGTTAGGTCACGGGGGTAATGATATGCGGATAAGGATGGGTAGGGACTGAGCCATAAGGGGGAATACTGTGCCTGCCTCCTGTGGAAAGAAGTCAGGTGGCTCCAGCTTCAGTGGGTGGATCCCGGGGCTGGAGGTCAGGGAGCCGGGTTCTAGTCCCCAGTCTGCCGCAAGTTCACCCCATGAAGAAAATTTGTATCTTTTCATCTCTGGACTCTAATTTTCCCATAAATGAGGGGGGGGCAAAAAATAATTTATGAAGTCTCTTCCAGTTCCCACATCCTGAGACTTGGGCGGCTTCCCTGAATTTTTTTTCTCTCTGAAAAGCATATGGTGGGACGGGGGTGAAATTCAGAATTCAGAAACAGGACCCTTCCCATTTCTGCATCTTGTGTGGCTCGAATGAGAGAGTTTCCCTAGCCCTAGATCTTCCTAGGGCTCTCAGTTGGGATGCTAAGCTGGCAGCCGTGTTCTCAGGGCTCAGAGCTGAGGGTCACCTTGCTGGTGACCTTACTGGCCAAGGCCAGGCTGACAGTGCAGCAGGTACTTGCAATGGTGTCTTCTCAAAGCCACACTGTAGATGGTTGGTCTGAAGCCAGAATGGGGGCCAGGCTCCTTGAGAGGTAAGGGGTGGGACTCCAAGGGGTAGGGTCTCCCCCTGGGGCCATCCCCTTACTTGGTTTGTGCTCCCCGGGGAGGGCTCCATGGCTTTAGTCTGTGATAAATGGAGAGAGCACTAAGCTTTCAGAGTGGGAAAAAGTCCCTTGGATTTATACAACCTAACCCTTTCATTTTGCAGATGGAGATACTGAAGCCCAGAAAGAGGGACTTATTTTTTTCCCAGGGATACACAGAATTTGGGGGCAGAGGACAGGATAATTTCACTGTGTCTTGAATTCCAGTGCCTTGTGAGATAGGAGCTCCAGCAAGGGTTGGCACATGGGGATCCCAGGGGAAGAGGAATCACTCCTGCCTTCACCTGTACTCCCCTGGGATCTAGATGTGGGTGGGCTCAGTCCCTGAGCGGCCAGGGCTCTGGACCACAGATGAATGGAAATACCTCCAGGGGAATATCCCAGATCTGAGATTGCTGAAGAAAAATCTCAGTCTTTAATTTCTTTCACAACATTTCTCAGATAAACATGCTACACATTTTGCTATGTTACCTATCCCTACAGCATAGTGGAAAACCATAATGCTGCTGCTAGTGCCGGTGCCGGTGCGGGGTGTGGGTAGTAGAGTGCTTAGAAATTCCTGAACACGGTCTATCCACCTGCTATCCTTTTAACCCCTGTCATCAATCCACATCTCACTTTGTGTGTGTGTGTGTGTGTGTGTGTGTGTGTGTGTGTGTGTGTCTGTGTGTGTGAGAGAGAGATTTTCTCCCTGGGAAAGCCAAGACGACCACTTCTTATACCTTGTCTGAATAGCTAGCTCTCCATCCTAGCAAGTCCTTCCAGCGCCCACAAAACCCAGTGGCAATAATACCTTATTGGCGGATCCCTCTGAAGCCCTTTCCAGTCAGCTACCAAAGACTGTGATTGACCTGATCTGAAGCCACTGATAGTTGTGTGCAAGGACTCTGAGTGGCGGATCCTGTCAGTGGCTCTGAAGTCATGTCCCAGAACGGGGTCTCTAGTTATGTGGATGGCTTTTTTGGACCCTTGAAGATCTGCTGGGCCTACCCCTGGTTGCAGGCCGAGGGGCCACTTCAATCCTGCACCTCCAAGGCCTGGCCACAGGAAAAGGGAAAGAGCTCATCTCACACCTTTCCCTGTATCCCTTTTAGTAGCCAAGAATCAGAGACGGCTCCGCAGTTTGGTTTGACTCTATCCTTCTCCCTTCTGTTGGAGACAGGACAAATTTGGAAGAATATATGTTGAGGAACTGTCCTAAACTAGAATAAAGCAAACTGATTCTAGACCAAATCCTGCCATTCACTGGCATTGTGTGTTCAAAGGCTGTCATTTCTCCTCTTTGGGCTTTAGCTTTTTCATCTGTAAGATGAAAGTTGTCCATTAGATGAAATGATTGATGTGATCCTCTCTAGCCCTGGAACTCTCCTGAAACTTAGAGGGCCAGTGCTGGGGGCTAAGAGTGAGTCTGAAAATGCTTTCCCCGTGGATTTCCCCTGCTCTCGCCCTTGGATGTTTAGATATTCCAGAGACACAAAGGGTCCACACCTCCGATGCTTCTTCCTGAGATGTCTCCACCACTGGCTCAAGTCTGGATTCTAGGGGTTCTCCCAGAGAGGTCCCAGGACAATCAAGCTTCTGGAGGACTGGTGTCAGGGGAGGGGGAGGGACACAGAGAGCATGCTGGCTCTGGAATCCTCAGAAAGCAATCCTGGATTAGGGGATTAGACACTCCCGCCCCAGGAGAAAATCTGATCCCAAACCGACAGGCGGCCTCATTCCTCCCTCCCCCACTCTGTCCCTGGCCAGCCTCCTACCAGCCTGCCCTCCCTCAGGGCTGCACCATCCCCAGTGGGGAGTCAGCCATCCCTGGAATCTCACTGGTGCCTTCTCTCCTCCTCACCACATCTTCCCAGGGTCATTCTACAGTCAGAGGGTCCCTGTCTGTGGACTCCTGGGATTTGTCTTGGGGGTGAAAATCTAGGACTCAGTCTAAGAACAATGAGATGGTTCACTGCAACTCCTCAGGTTCCAGTCTTCCCATTTTAAGACAGGATGAGCCAGACAGTTCAGCTCAGTGATCCTGAACCCCTGGGGGCAGCACAGTGCTTTAGTTAAGGGCTCTGGCCTCAACACCGCCCCCCCCACCCCGTTCTTCAACCTCTTGAATAGCGATTTGGGAAAGGGTCTGGTTTTCCGCTTCTCTTCAGGGCTGGCCTCCCCAGCTTTGCAGACAGGCTCCCTAGGGACCAAAATCCCATGGCGCCCCACCCCCGCTGCCTCAGTACTTCTCGCCTTCCCCCTAGGGGTCACCCCAGACCCCCAGTCAGGCAGCCGCTGCGGGGCCACCTCCCCGCGGCCGCGACCTAGTTCCCTGCCGTTATTTTTAGGGCGCGGGATGGCACCTGCCCACGTGCCGGCCCCGCCTGTGCCGGGGAGTGGGGGGCGGGCGGAGCTGCGTCTGCTCGTGGGAGGCGAGGCCCCCGTCCCCCGCAGCACCCCCTCCATCCGACCCGTGCAAGCCCCCGGTTTTCGTGCGAGGGGGCCTCCAGCAGCGCTGTGCCCTCCCCTCGTCTCCTCTTCTTCCTCCCTCTCTCGCTCCCCCCCAAAACCCCGCCAGTGGCTCACGCCTCCTGCATACGGGATGAGGTGAGCAGCGCCGCCGCTGAGAGGGGGCGCGCGCGGGTGTGAGCGTGTGTCCGTGTGCGAGTGTGTGTGCGCCGGGCGGGCGGGCACTGCAGCTTCTTCCTCCGTGGAGCGGAGAGCGAGAGAGAGCTAGAGCGAGCGAGAGAGCGGCGAAGGCGGGCAGAGGGGCGCGGGCGAGGCGGAGCAGCCATCCCCGGGCCCGGCGCCGCGCTGCCACCATGCTAAACAACCTGACGGACTGTGAGGACGGCGATGGGGGCGCCAACCCCGGTAAGCAGCGGCCCGGGGGTGGCGAGGGAGGGGGCGGCGAGGAGAGGAGGCAGCTCTAGGGTTAGAGGCAGAGCGGGGGCCTCCTCCTTCAGAGAAGAGACTGGGACTGACCGGGGTGGTGGGCGCCCAAGGCGGCCTGGAGCCCCGCTCCATTGGAATGCGCCAGGCGCTGTCCGAGGTGCTGGAATGCGCCGCGCCCGGGGCAGGGCTGGGGGCCCCAAGGTGTTGCTGTTGCCCACAGCCCGGGGGCAGACGTGGGTTAGCTAAGCGGGGGAGGCTGTGGGAAGAGGATGGAAGAGCTAGAATGGGCTGACGTGGACCTCGACAGGCGGGTGGAGGGTTCTTTCCCCAAGAAGGGACCCCGGCGTCCTGGCGCAGAGCGTTGACCGGCGGCGCGGGGAGGGGGTGGGGGGGTGCAGTCTGCTGCAGTCCCTCGCTATGAGACTTCCAGCTGAAAGATGGGGGGAAGGTGCCCATGGGGGGTTGAAGCCATATGACAGCCCCCGTCCGGGCTGCGGTGTCTCCTTAAGGGGACACTTGGTGCAATCCTGGCCCCCTCCCCCAAAGCTGCCCGAGGTCCGACCTCAGACTGAAGCGTACCTCCTCCGGAGATTTTCGGCTCTACTTTGCGGAATCTCCCTCTCCCTCTCGCGTACCCATGGGTTCCTATTCAGGACGGGAAGCAAGATCACCATTTCTTCCCTCTTTCCCTTTCCTCTCGGCACCCTGGGATGACAGTGAGGTTTCCAGGGCGGGGGAAGGGGGAGCCTTTCTAGTCAGCTCTGCTAGCTTCCCCAGTGAGGCCTCAGGAATGGGGTCCCAGCAGCTGAATCCCCGGCGCCGCGGCGCGGACACTGCGGACGCGCTGCGGTGGGTGCGGAGACTCGATAGGAGCCCAGGGGCTTGAAGCAAGTCCTTTCGCTGCTCTTGCTTTCCGCTGCCCTCCTCCACGGTTTCCCTGCTCCGAGGTCTTTGGGGCCAGCCACCCCCTCGGGCTCCCAGGCCCCCCGCCGCCCCCCAGCGGTCTCAGCCATCCATCACGGCTGTCAGCCGCCCCCACCCCCCACCCTCCAGCGGCGCTGCGTCCCTTGCGCACTAGCGCGCCTCCCGCTCCGGCTGTCTGCGCTCCGAGTCTTCAAACGCTCCCCTGGGCATTGCTTGACCCTCTAAGCTGAGACTCTTGCAGACCTCCCAGGGGGATGGCCAAAGAGACCCAAGGATTGAAAGAGCGGGGTCTTCCAGGGACTGGGAGCCTAGACTTGAAGTGTTCCGGATCTTGGATCCAAGTCAGAGCCAAGTGGCCGCTTGGGAAAGCTGTGGACACCAGGTTCCCCAATTCTTTGTCTAAGACCCCCTTTTCCTCCCTGAAGTTGAGTGGTATACAGAGGTTGGAGCCACTGGCTGGCCAGCTAGCTCATCCATCTCTCCGGTGACCTGGGGGTTGCCTCATCCAACAGCAGCCCCCCTCCCCAACAAGGAGGCTTAGGCTATGGGGGAAGAGGGTTTGGCAAATTCGAGTCTGCGGCAGATCCAGGCATCCGGATGCGGTGCCCAGGGGACGAGTTGTGTGTGTGTGGGGGGGGGGTGGGGGTCATTGCCATCTGGGATCCCCTTCAGATGCCTTCAGTCTGAGGACAGGGGCTCAGCCGGAGAGATAATCTCTGCCCCCACCCCCCACCCCCGCACAGGGTATTGTCCAATCCCCCAGCCCCTGCTTTCTCTACCCCTAGGTTTTTGCATTTCTGGGTCTTGGGGTTTCCATGGGGTCTCAGGAGAGCTAGAAAAGAGCATTTATGTGTGTGGAACAGGAGTCGAACAAGGAACTCCCTTTGGTTCTACCCACTCCCCATTAGTTTCTAGACTCAGTATAGAGGGTCTGTCTCCAGACCTTCTCTCTGTGTGTAGGGTCCAGGACCTGGAACTAGAGTGGCCAGGACCTGGGTCAGATGTTTGGGTTCCCAGAGAGAGGCAGACTCCCAGCGATGCCCCAAGATGGTCATAGGGGACCTAAGGACCTGCTGGGCTTGAGGGAAGAGGGTCTATCAGACCAAGAGCCTCTGCCATCTCTGATCTTAGGTTCTTGGGGATGTAGGTGAGGACCTGGGTACTGACCTCAGGGAGGTGGTACTATCCCGAGGAGTAAGAGGACTCCTCCGGACTAAAGAAGAATCCTCTGGACTAAAGAAGACCCCTATCCCCTTGGGGTCTGACGCCCTCCTCCACTCCCCAATCTGGCTTGGGGATTCCCCCAGGCCTGGTCCGAGGCCCCTGAGGGAGGATCCTTAGCCCGCGCGGCTCGCCTGTTTCCTCCCCTGGAGCTCTGGCCGCCGCAGCTTAATTGAAAGCCGATTCGGGCTGAGAGCTCCCAGGGGGCGGGGGCCGGGGCGGGGGCCAGGCGGAGAGGGCTCAGCCTCAGTCTGGCCCTGCCTCCCGCGCGCGCGCCGCTCGCCGGTACCCAAGAGCCTGCGTCCTGGCTCTGAGGATTCAGGGCGAGTTCCCCCGGCTCCTTTGAGAACTCCTGAAGCTCGCCCCTCTCCCCGCAACCAGTGCGCCCGCCGTTCCAAGGAGCGGACGAAATCAGCCCGCGGCAGACGCGGCCGGCGGCCTGGCGTCCAGTCCAGATGGCGGGTGGAAGGGCGGGACCCAGGACGAGCCTATCGAGCCATCCTCTCCCCGGCCCTCCGCTCCTAGCTGGGATCCGGCCCCGAGCCTGGCTCCGCGCTGCGCGTCGCGTTACATAAGCGGCTGCGGGCGCGTGGCCGCCTCGGCTCGGCGCTGCGCTCTCTGCCCGCGCGGTCGCCATGGAGACCGGCGCGGGGCTGCCTAGTAGCCGGATCTCGGGCCAGGACGCCCGCCTTGCAGCCCCGCACCGGCCCCGGGACCCCTGGAGGGAGGAGGGGCTTGGGAGGGGGCGTGAAAGGCAGAGAGGAGGGGCTCCCGTGTCCGGCTGTTCTCGCCGCTAAGCGGACGCCGTCGGGAGGGGGACACAGACCCACAGGGAACTTAAATCTTGGGGCTTGGGGAGGGGCATGGGATGGGGACCCCGGTCTGAGTGGAGCACCAGATACATGAATAATAATCGTACTCATAATAGCCCCAATAGTTCCGTTTATGTGCCAGGCACACCCAATACGCATTATTTACCTTAATCCTCAGGACAGCCCTGTGAATTAAGCACAATTATTATCCCTTTGCAAAGGAGGAAACTGAGGCTTAGAGAGTTTAAGCGACTTGCCCAATATGTCGACACAGCCTAGAAAGCTGGAACTGGGGCCTAAATCTTGACCCCAACCCTCTTCCTTAACCATCAAGAAATTTGCTCTCATTCGCCTCAAACCCTCTTGTGCCCTCCATAGTGTGGTGAGAATCTGAAACATCTTGTCAGCATTTTAAAAGGAGGAGGAACCCACTTCTCTTTTTTCATTTCTCCTGTTCTCTGGTCACAGACAGCTCTTCTGAGACCCTGGGGGTCAGGAAGGGAGGCTGGGGGAATTTACCTCCGAAGACTTTCCTCCCCCCGGGCATTTATTATGTGCTAGGTTCTCACTGTGGGAAAGGTCTGTCATTTCCAGAAACTCATATGTAAGAAGGAAGAGGTGATGCTGCCCCCCCCCCCCCCCCCCCCCCCGTTTGGGAAGCAGGAGTTCCTGGCCTGATGGATGAGGTGGAGGTAGGAGAAGTTGTCCCTTGATTCGGTGAGGCATCTCTTCCCTCTTCCATGACTTTGAGTCAGGCTGAGATTGGATTTGTAACAGGTTGTGCTCTAGGGATGGACCCCTGCTGGGTGACTAAGGGAGGTTTCCAGGAGGTAGGAAGAAGGATGGGGAAGGATTTGGGAAGATGGAGGTGGAGAGAGACATGACAGGAGACGAGGGGACAGGAAATTCAGAATACATAGGGCCTCAACTTCATTCGGGATTTATTTATTGGCGAGTCTCCCCAGGGTCTAGAGAGATGTCTGCTACTGGGATTCAGCCCTAGAAGTGAGAAAGGGTGCTGACTGAAGCCAAGGTTAAGTGCCTGTGGGGGTCTCCTACATCTCTTTGCAAGGACCTCTCCTAGGTGTCCAAGAGCTTTTCTCCTTGGGTGATCTCAGCCAGATACATGGTTTCACACACTTCCTCCACATAGTCTCATGGGTTACTGTCATCTTTTCTCTGCCCAACCTCTTTCCTGGGCCCCAGACTCTGTATATCCAAGTGGCTTCTGGACATATTTGCTTGAGCGTCCTATTCTGCCCTACTGTCGATGGAATTCAGCATCTTCCCCACCCTCCGTCTCTTCTCTGCCCCCGTTTACTAAATAGCACCATCACCCACACATTAACCTATGCAAGAAACCCAGGCATTTTCCTTGATTCCCCCTTCCCACATCCCCAAACATCTGGCATAGAAATATGCGCCAGTAATTCTTGAGTCTGCCCCTTGCCCTGCATTGCTCTGGTCTGGGTCATCATCAACCCTTGCCTGGATTGCTGAAAGTCTCAAACCAGCATCTGTGTTTCTTCATCTAAAGGCCAGAGTGGTTGCTCTAAAGCACAGCTCCCTTCATGGGAGCTGTGTTTTAGAAAGCTCACGTCTTTGCCTGAAACTCTTCGATGATTTCCCATTGTCCTCTGGATGAAGGCCCAAATCTTTAACATGGTCTGCTAATCATTTAAGGACCCAGCCCACACCTTCGGAGGCTCATCTCTTCATAGGTCAGTCTCCACGTTTCAGCCCCTCTCTCCATGCCCCTTCGTCAGACTCAAGCCAGACCAAACTTCTTTCAGCATCTCTGACCCACTCTGTTCACTCTCCCCTCTCAGCCAGCGAACATGCTGTTCTCTGTGCTGGAACACCCTCCCGCCTCCCTCCCTATCTAGCTCTTACTCATCCTTCGGTTCTCAGCCTCCTCGTCACTTCCTCTGGGAAGCCTTCCGTGACCTCCCAGGATGGGCTGAATGCCTCTCCTGTATTCCCACAGTCCCTTGTTCATCTTCTATGACAGAATTTACCACTCTGGGTTGGAAATTCCCACATCCTGGTTTATCTCTCCTGCCTGTGGGTTCCGTGTGGCAGGGATGGTGTCTTGGTCTGTGTTTACTCCCCCCTCCCTCCCCACGCCCGTATTGGCACATGGGAGAGAGCCAGTGAATATGTGTTGACGGAAGATACATGAGGAGCACAGAAGATGCCAAATGGGTCACTTCTCCAAGAGGTGGAGTTTCCTTTGGGCCTCCGGCTGTAGTGTTCTCTATCTTTGCCTCTGGGAAAGAGCATGCTTCCATCCCAGAACACCAGCAAGGTCCCAGATATGGTCAAGGAGGGGAACCTGGAGAATCTAGGGTGTCCTGGTGAATGGAGAAGGACCCCCAAGGGCAAGGAAGCACTCACATGTTCATTAAAAACTGGGCTCTTTGTACGTGCTGTCCGCTGAAACAGCTCGGCGGGATACCGTTAGCTCCGCTAAACGGAGGTTCAGAGAGTTCAAGTGGCCACGCAGCTGGATGCGCGGGCAGAGGGATGACAAGCAGCTCACGCCAGACCCCTGGCTCCTCTGCCTTCTCAGGTGATGGCAACCCCAAGGAGAGCAGCCCCTTCATCAACAGCACTGACACAGAGAAGGGAAGGGAGTACGATGGCAAGAACATGGCCCTGTTTGAGGTGGGTTGCTGGGGCGCCCCCCCCTCCCCATTTCATTTTTCGTTCATCTGCCATCCCTCCCTCCCTCCCTCAGGAGGTGTCCTCCTCTCCACGCCCTCCTCAGGCCCACCTTATTCTCCTTCCCGTCACCCCTGCTGCTCCCTTTCCTTATCCTGCCGTGTCTTTCCCTGTTTTCCATGCTTGTTCCTCCTCTTTTCCCGAGTCATCCCAGCCCCCATGGTTCAATATCCTTGACCCCATCTCTCCCGGCCTCCTACCACGTAGCTCGCCTGTCCCTTCCTTAGGACCTTGTGTCTTACCACTGCCACCCTCCCTCCACAGGAGGAGATGGACACCAGCCCCATGGTGTCCTCCCTGCTCAGTGGCCTGGCCAACTACACCAACCTGCCCCAGGGAAGTAGGGAGCATGAAGAAGCAGAAAATAATGAGGGTGGAAAAAAGAAGCCGGTGCAGGTGGGGGCCTTGGGGAAAAAAGGATGAGGGAGGAAGGAAGGGTGGTTGGGAGAGAGGATGGGGAGACAAAAGAGTGTCCATTGAAGCGGTGGATGATGGAGGCAGAGAGCTAGGAGTTAGGGGGTAGAGGGTGAGGAGGGGTTGGGGGATGAGGGATAGAGATAGAAGAAGAAGGAGGGGAGAGGGAGAGGGGTTGAGCACCAGAGGGAAAAGGGATGATGGGGTGGGGGTGGAGAAAGGCAGAGAGCGGGGGATGGAGAAAGGGGAGAAGGAGTGGGTCTGGGGTGTTGGCGGTGATTAGGGGCTGCAGGAACTGACACTGGCCTCCTCGGCAGGCCCCACGCATGGGCACCTTTATGGGCGTGTACCTGCCGTGCCTGCAGAACATCTTTGGCGTCATCCTCTTCCTGCGACTCACGTGGGTGGTGGGCATCGCGGGCATCATGGAGGCCTTCTGCATGGTCTTCATCTGCTGCTCTTGTGTGAGTGACGCCTTCCCCTCCCCGCCCCGGGACCGCTGGGCCAGAGCAGGAACCTGGGGTGGGGGGGAGGGAGGCGGGGAGGCATGAGACCTGAGCTTTTTATAGGAACCACTGCGTATGAGCTTTGAGAGTAAATTAGGTCTGACTGGTCCTTCCTGCATCTCACAGGCTGCTCCCCGATGGCCACTAACCAGGTTTCACCTGGATCTGTGTTTGGGTGTGTGTGTGAGTGAGTGTGTGTATAATTACACAAGTAATGCAGATTCATTGATGAAAAAGATAGGCATAGTGAAGGAAATCAAATCCTTTAACCTGGAGCCTTGAAAACCACAGTCATTAACATTGTGGTCGGCCCCGGGCTCACAAAAAATGGCAGCGTGGGTCACAGACAGCTTTGTAACAGGATCCTTTCCATCCTCCCTAAAATATCAAATATTCACCGAACACCTACTTCTCGCCATGTTTCCGTTTCCTCGCACGCGGCCCGAGAGCCACCTCTGCGTGTGTGGTAGCCAGGACTGACGCTAGTACCCCTATTTTATTTCTTTTTAACTTTTATTTTGACAGAATTTCAGACATGCGGGAAATTTGCGAGAATAGAACAGACGTTAACCTATTATCGTTTTTATTCCCTTCTCTAAGTACCGTTTTCCCCTTGAATTTGAGAGCAAGTTGCAGACATGATGCCTCTTTATCCCAAATCCTTCAGTGTGTGTTTACTAAAAACGAGGACATCCCCTTACATAACCACAGTGCGATGATCAAAACCAGGCAACTAACATTGAGACATTAACGATGTATTAATAGTGACCCCTTAATCATGGTTTAGCAGCAGGCCTCATTCAGATTTTGCCAATTGTCCCAATCATGTCCTCTGTAACTGGAGAAAACTCAAGATCACGTTCGTATTCATTTATGAGCTCGTTTTAGCCTCCATTAATCTGGAGCAGCGCTTCCTTCTTTGTCTTCCATGGCGTTTCCACTCTGGAAGAGCATGGATCAGTAAGTCTGTAAAAAGTCCCTCGGTCTGGGTTTGTCCCACATCTGCTGAGGATCAGATTCAGTGTGTGCCTTTAGGTAGGAAGACAGCACGCCTATTTTATCGATAAAGACACGGAGGCTTAGAGAAGTGAAGGGACTTGTCCCAGGTCAGACAGCTGGTCAGAGGCCAAACTGGGATTTCCAGAGCTCTCTGATGAGCACAAGTAGCTTGTGATGCTTCCGTGTGCGTGGTGAATAAGAGGTTTTCTTGACAAGAAGGACTTGGCAGGAGTAGAAGTTGGAACACGACCAGGGAGAAGCTCAGCAAGGACTTGTGGGTTTGGCAGGTGTTTATGGGGTATAACGTTTGGCCTTTACCCAGGGCACTGCGGCCCCTGCCCTAGCTGCCACTCTGATGATCTCTCTCCTGACAGACAATGCTCACGGCCATCTCCATGAGTGCTATTGCAACCAATGGAGTTGTACCTGGTATGTGATGGGGTTTCTTGGAGGGGGAAGGGGCCTGGATGTTTGGGAGGGTGGCCTGGATGGTTGGAAGGGGAGACAGGGCTATAGGGTTTATGGGCCTTCAGGACCAAGAGAGACAATACTGCTAACCTGGGGGCTGGGCTGTGATTCTGGTGGGGTACAGGGGGGCAGTGGTATTAAGGGGAAGGTAGGGAAGCTGTTTATGGAGTTGAACAGGGCAATGCCATATCTCCCTTTGCCTGAGACCCTCCTCTCTGTCATCCTATTTTTCTGAGCCATGACCTCCTTAGAGGGGTAATTAGCAACATGGTAATTAGTGCAGCAAAATCCACTCAGAGTGGCTGGCTTAGTCTCCCACCAGTCCTAGGGCTGCAGCCTGTAAGGCGTGAGGCCCAGAACAACTCCTTTCTCACCTCTGTCCCTGAGCCCTCTCACCCCTAACGGCAGCCCAGCTTCCCTCGAACGACTCGATGACACCAGGTTCTTTCTGCAGCTGGCGGCTCCTACTACATGATTTCCAGGTCTCTGGGCCCAGAGTTTGGGGGCGCCGTGGGCCTCTGCTTCTACCTGGGCACTACCTTCGCTGGGGCCATGTACATCCTGGGCACCATTGAAATCCTGCTGGTGAGAGGGGTCGAGGAGGGGGTGTGGGGTTCCAGGCTGTCAGTCAGTTAACTAATGCTCCCTGGACACCCACTAGGGAGAGATCCAAGCCACTCAGTGAGGCCAAAAGGAAATCAGATGTGGTTCTGTCTTTTTTTTTTTTTAAGATTTTATTTATCTATTTGACACAGAGAGAGAGATCACAAGTAGGCAGAGAGGCAGGCAGAGAGAGAGGGGGAAGCAGGCTCCCCACCGAGCAGAGAGACTGATGCAGGGCTCGATCCCAGGACTCTGAGACCATGACCTGAGCCAAAGGCAGAAGCTTAACCCACTGAGCCAGCCAGGTGCCCCTGTGGTTCTGTCTTTCAAGAATTCACAGTCTAGTTGGGGAGACAAGATACAGTAATTACGTAACCGAACAGCTGCCGTTCATCGGGCACCCACTGTGCTCTCAGCAGAGTTCCAATCGCTTTACAGTCATTTTCTTGAATCCTCATGAGGTTTAAATCTTATTATGCCCATTTTACAAACGAGAAGCTCAGAGAGGTGACGATTTGCTCAAGGTCACTCAGCTACTAAGTAGTAGAGGTGGGTCGATAAGAGTAAAATCGTGGGACGCCTGGGTGGCTCAGTTGGTTGGACAACTGCTTTCGGCTCGGGTCATGATCTCGGAGTCCCGGGATCGAGTCCCACATCGGGCTCCCAGCTCCACGGGGAGTCTGCTTCTCCCTCTGACCTTCTCCTCGCTCATGCTCTCTCTCACTGCCTCTCTTTCAAATAAATAAATAAAATCTTTAAAAAAAAAAGAGTAAAATCGTGGTAGAAATAATAAAAAAAAAAAAACTAATGTCACACAATAGCTGCGTCTTGGTTGCCTGCCACGTGCCTGGGACTGCGCTGGCTTCCCAGTGTGTGTTCACTGTCCAGGGCTGGTGACCAGTAGGTTGCGAAAGAGAAGAAGGATGTGAGGGAGCCGAGTAAAGAGACCTGTTAGGAGTAGTGACTGATGAGAAGAAGTCAGGTTGCTGGTCAGTATTTGAAGGGGAGGCTGCCGATGTCTTGGCTCTTCGGGCTCCTCCATGAAGAGGTGGGAGCTGAGGAGGGTTGCCTGGTACACAGAAAGTGGGGCTGACATTTTCCAAGCCCCTACCATATCCAGGCTCCTTGGCCTGCAATTTCTCGTTTTAGTTTGTCCTAACAACAGTTCCATGAGTTAGATAATGTCCCCATTTTACAGATGAGGAAAGCAGAGTTCAGGAATTTTAAGGAACATGTGGAAGGGATATGGAGCTGTGCCTTTCTGACCCCAAAGCCAGTGCTTTTCCACTTTATCACACTGTCTTGGAGAACAGAAACTAAAAGATGCAGCGTCTGGTTTGCGGGCAGAAGGAGGAGTATGGGGACAGAGAGGATGGATGGTGAATAAAAGACCCAAAGAGCCACATTCTGAGAGGATAATAATAGACCTCCATGACTTAAAAAAATTAAATAATTTAAAAATTTTTATAAAAACAGTTCTGCCCATTGGGTAAAACTGCCAATATATCAGAGAACATAAAAAGGGAAATAATAATTGCCCGAAGAAAATCACCATTAACATTTTGGTGTATTTCCTTCTTTTTTTTTTGGTTTGTTTTACAACATGATATTGTATTTTGTCTTTGTAAAATAGATCTGTATGGGTTTCCCTAAATAATTAGAAGCTCCCTTTGTAAATATCATTTATAAGTGAAAATAACTTTTCTAAGAATAGCAACATATTAATATTTGGTATGGAAATTTTAGAAAATACACATGTGCAGAAAGAATACAGATGATCACATCTCCTCCTATCAGTGGATGTCATTTCCAGTCTTACGCTACTGTAAATATGCTGTGATGAGCATATTTTTTTTTTCCCAAAGTGTCTTTCTGCACTTTGGGTTATATCCTTGGGGGTGATTCTTCTTGCTGTGTCACTCACCTGACCTCCTTGGCCCTCTTCTGCAGGCTTACCTCTTCCCAGCTATGGCCATTTTTAAGGCAGAAGATGCCAGCGGGGAGGCAGCAGCCATGCTGAACAATATGCGTGTGTATGGCACCTGTGTGCTCACTTGCATGGCCACTGTGGTCTTTGTGGGCGTCAAGTATGTCAACAAATTTGCCCTTGTCTTCCTGGGTTGTGTCATCCTCTCCATCCTGGCCATCTATGCTGGGGTCATCAAATCTGCCTTTGACCCGCCCAACTTCCCGTAAGTGCTTTTGCTCTGAGCCTAAGGCATTGTCTTCCTCCTCCCTGGCTCTGTTTCTGGGTCTGCAATGCCAGCCCCTGCCAACCTCCCTCTCCTCATCTCTCAGAATCTGAGTGATTGTGGATTCAGAGCAACCTCCCTTTGGAGCGAAAAGCTCTCCTGGTTTGGGGGGAATCTCTACAGGGTGGGGTAATATGTTCTGCAGGTGGGCAGAGTTTCCCCTGTGAGGGTCAACTACTTGCGGATGGGGTGGGCTTAGGAAGAACCAAGTGGGACGATTTCTGAAGGGATGACTCTCTATGTTAGGGGAACATTTCCTGAATGGGGACAAATTCCTGGAATAGGACAACTTATTAGTGTTGGGACACCTTTTCTATCATGGGCAAGGTCACAGAAGAGAGGGTCTAGGGGCTCAGATCTCTATGGGCTCTGCCTCTTTCTTAAGGATAGATTCCCTTACATGTCACTGCCAGGATGACGCACAGAGGCTGTTGTCCATGGTGCTGAAACACAGCGTTGCACTAAAACGGTGCTTCTTGGCGGTGGCTGCATATTAAAATCATTTGGGGGAGCTTTGAAAAAACACTGATTCTGGGCTCCATCCCAACTAAATCAGAATCTCTGGATACGGGGCCCTGGGATCTGTGTTTTTTAGAGCTCCCCCAGTGGTTCTATTGTGAAGCCAAGGCAAGGTTATGTCCTTCCCCCATCTTCCTCCCTTGTTTCTCTCCCTAGGATCTGCCTCCTGGGGAACCGCACACTGTCTCGCCATGGCTTTGATGTCTGTGCCAAGTTGGCTTGGGAAGGAAATGAGACGGTGACCACAAGGCTCTGGGGCCTTTTCTGTTCCTCCCGTTTCCTCAACGCCACCTGTGATGAGTACTTCACCCGAAACAATGTCACGGAGATCCAGGGCATCCCTGGCGCCGCCAGTGGCCTCATCAAAGGTCTGGGGGAGGGAAGAGGGCTGTTGTCCAGGGAACACTACAGGGATTGTGGGTTAAACGGTCAGGATTAAGGAACTCTCCTTGGGATTCACTTAAATTCAATCAGTTTTAATTGAGCACTTACTCTGATCCATGTTCTGTCCTTGGTATCATGGAGGAATACCAGGAAGCCTTCAAATATCTTACCACCTAGTAGCAAAGAAAGTCATCAGTTTAACAACTATTCACTAAGCATCTTCTTAGTTTCTAGGACTGTGCTAAGCACCAGGAATACAGCATAAATAAGTCACAGTCCTTGGCTTCAAGGAGTCTAATAGCAGACACAGATGTATTAGCAAATAAATTGCAATTTGAGTAGATGTGCATTCAATGAACAGAGACCTCACAGCGGAGGGAGCAGTCATGTGTACAAGGTGGCAAGACAAGCCTTCCTAGACTCATCTTAGAAGAGTTTTGAGGGAAAAAGAAGAGATTTTGAGTTATACAAGGGGAATAAAGGAATTAAGGGAGAAGAACAGCTTGCCTGAGAGCATGCAGACAGAGAAGAGCATATTGTGTCTTTCCAACCACAAATAATTTGGTATGACTGGGGCATAAAGTGCAAAGGAAGGAGGGGCAAGAAATGATGTTGGAGAGGCTGGCATAAGCCAGATTGTGGCAGGCCTTGAAAGCCATGTTGAAGTGTTTGAACCATGTCCTAAGGACAATGAGGAGCCACCAAAGGGTTTCAGATAAGAGAAGAACTTGGTCAGCTCATCATTTCTAAAGGTTCACTCTGGCTGTTAATATGGATAAGGTAAAAGGGAGAGAGAACAGTGGCAGGGAGTCCAGGAAGAGGGTGATGCTGAGTCCAGGTGAGAGATGATGGTTTTCTAATCTAGAGTGATGGAGTGATGTCAGTGGGCGTGGAGCAGCAGTTCTCCCCCATGACTGTTTTGTTCCCCAGAAGACATGTAGCAATGTCTAGGGACATTTTTGGCTATCACAACTAGATGCTTGTTACTGGCATCTAATGCATAAAAAACAGGGTTTTGCTAAACATTCTACAGTGCTGTAGGACAGCCCTCCATGACAAAGAGTTATTTGGCCCAAAATGTCAATAGTGCAGAAGTGGAGGAACCCTGGAAAAGAGAGAAGGTGCATATTTGAGAAATATTTAAAAGGAATAGTGGGCAGAAGTTGGAGATGGTTTTGAAGTGGAGATGGGCAGGGGAGCAGCTGAGGGCAACATAAAACTGTCTGAGTTGATGGTGGTGGTGTCATTTGTTGAGACAAGAGGCACAAAAAAGGAGCTGGTTTGAGGTGGCTGAGATCGGTTTGGGACATAATGAATCAGCCTGAGATAGCTCTTTATATGATTTTTTACCCCACTAGACGGGACTATTTGAGGGCAAGGACTAGATCTAATTCATGTGCAAAGCCTCTGGACATGGCCTGGCCCAAAGCAGGAGCTTGGGAAATGTTGGTGGAAATAAAATAGAGCCAAGACCCCAGGGAAGTGAGAAGTGGTTGACATTGACCCTCCCTTTTTGCTCACCCCACCTCCTGGCCCTAGAACTCTAACACCCTGACTTCTGGTCTTCCTCCTGACCATCCTCTCTCCCCCCCACAGAGAACCTCTGGAGCTCCTACCTGACTAAAGGGGTGATTGTGGAGAGACGTGGGATGCCTTCGGTGGGCCTGGCGGAGGGCACCCCTGTCGACATGGACCATCCTTATGTCTTCAGCGATATGACCTCCTACTTCACCCTGCTGGTTGGCATCTACTTCCCCTCAGTCACAGGTGAAGGGGAGCTCAGAAGACTCTGCCTGGGACTGATGGGTGGAGAGAGTCAATAATGATGTGGGAAATTTCTTAGTCCTACAATCTCATCACATGGGCAGGAGCCAACAATCCAGTTCCCATTGCACAGATGAGGGAATTAAGGCCAGGAGAAGCCAAAGAATATGGCCAAGGTCTCCACACCAGTTGGTATGCCAGGACTAGATCCCAGGCTACCTGACTCCAGGGTTGGTGTCCTTTCTTCTTGTTCTGTTTGGTCTCCTGTGGACCCTGTCCTAGCTGTTCCTCTGTTCACAGGGATCATGGCTGGTTCTAACCGCTCCGGGGACCTACGGGATGCCCAGAAGTCAATTCCCACCGGCACTATCCTGGCCATTGCCACCACCTCTGCTGTCTGTATCCTGCACTGCTGGGCTGGGAGTACCCTGGGCGGGGAGGCCCGGAGGGAGGGCAGCTTCAGCTTCTGCCTCACCCGGCTAGCTTGGGAGGAGAAAGGGGAATGTCACCCCAGAGATTCTCCTTCATCCTCTACTACAGATATCAGCTCCGTTGTTCTGTTTGGGGCCTGCATTGAGGGGGTCGTCCTGCGGGACAAGTAAGTAAGGGAATCAGGGCTGATTCTGTCCTGGGTGGTGGGTATAGGGTACTAAATTCTGGGAAACAGACACAGCAGGGAGTGCTGAGCCTGTGCAAGGGGAATTGTGGGAGGGAGGTCTCACAGGGTGGCTTGCAAACCTACCTTATATTATATTTTATCTTGCTCAAGAAGCTTGGATGGTGTGTGTGTGTGTCTCTCTCTCAAGGATAGTACTACTTACCCCCCCTTTAAAATCTATTAACTCATTTAACATTTCCTAGATGTCTATGTGTTGGTTGTTATCCAGAGTTCTGTGGGGAATAAAGATAAATAGCACATACTTTTTGTCCTGAGGGAGCTCTTTGGGGGCTGGTGACCATACTCAACAACAGACTTGGAATGCAGGGTGGCAAGAGTGGGATAAAGTAAAGTACAAGGGCTCTGGTTGTGCACAGGACACTGCAACCTAGTCCCCAGGAGGCAGGAGAGGAGGAGGTGATGATGGAAGTGCCTTATGCATGTTTTCTCATTTATCCTCTATTTATTTATTTGGTTTTTTAAAAAAGATTTTATTTATTTGAGAGAGAGAGAGAGAAGCAGTGAGAGAGGAAACACAAGCGGGGGAGTGGGAGAGGGAGAAGCAGGGAGCCCGATGCAGGACTCGATCCCAGCACCTGGGATCATGACCTGAGCTGAAGGCAGACGCTTAACGACTGAGCCACCCAGGCGTTCCCATATCCTCTTCACTTTAAATGTTGTGTAGAGATTACTTAGGTGACTAGGCGTGGGAAGGGCATTCTAGGTGGTGGAAATAGCATGAACAAAGGTAGAGAAGAGAAACAGCTCTGTGTGTGCGTGCGTGCGTGCGTGCGCACACATGCACGTGGGTGCCTGTAGCTATAAGCAATTCAGAGCTTCTGGAACATACACTTTTGAAGGGTGTGGGCATGCGCCACCAGCAGGGTGAAGTAGGAGGTCTTGTCACAGAAGTCAGTTTCCATGGTGCTGTCCTGGCTTCTGTAAGGGCTGGGGGAACGGGAACATGAGGCTGGAGCCAGTCCTGGAAGCCTGATTTTTGGTACCAGGACATTAGAGCTTTATTTTATTGAAAACTGCAGGCACCCTGACAGGTTTTAGCAAGGGAGTGACCTGGCCAAATGGACAATTTGCATATATTACACTTATTCACTTTTGAGGGCAACTTAATCAACACTTATTTCATTTAATCATAGACCTCCCACAGGATCGCAAGGGATTCAGCAAGTCATCCAGTAAAACCCTTCATTTGATTCTCATAGTCCTTCAGCAATGGCCCATTTGAGCATAACTTCTGGTTCCACACTCCAGTCACAGGGCTCTCTTTACCGACCTAGGAGGCATCTTCCAACTGAAGATAGTGCCATTGTTAGAAATGGCTTACCTTTGATGTTCACACCACACGACCATGACCACCCAGTGAGGTCGGAACCCCATGTTTCAGATGGAGGCACAGGTTCTAACAAGCTAAGGGATTTGGCCACATTAACATAATATTACACAATTGACCATTTACTGTGATCACTTTTGTTCCGGGCACGGTACTGAGCATTTCACCTATGTTATCTCCTTTTATCTGGTCACCAATCACGTGACATGGGTTTATCATCATTCTGTTATACCACTGAGGATGTTGAGGCAAGGAGAGGTTAAATGAGTTGCCCAGGGTCACATAGAAAGTGTCCAGGGTATCAGGAGCTTTGTCTCCTCCCCTCGCCTTGCTCCCTTAGAG
Organism: Lontra canadensis; assembly: GCF_010015895.1. Taxonomy (NCBI): domain Eukaryota; kingdom Metazoa; phylum Chordata; class Mammalia; order Carnivora; family Mustelidae; genus Lontra; species Lontra canadensis. The sequence continues at coordinate 1,546,246 of NW_022631099.1, read as the reverse complement.
CCTAGGCCTGTGGTGGGCAACACAGCTGGTCTTGAGGCTGGTGTAGGAGACATGCCCTTGAAATTGAGGAGGTATTGCTCACCCAGAATCTCCTGTCCCTTCATTCCAGGTTTGGCGAAGCTGTGAATGGCAATCTGGTGGTGGGCACACTGGCCTGGCCGTCTCCCTGGGTCATTGTCATTGGATCCTTCTTCTCCACCTGTGGGGCTGGGCTGCAGAGCCTCACGGGGGCCCCACGCCTGCTGCAGGCCATCTCCCGGGATGGCATAGTGCCCTTCCTGCAGGTCAGTCAGGGGCAGAGTGTGGGAAGAACAGCCCATCCACTACACCGGCCAGCCAAGCCACTGCCCAGAGAGGCCACCCAGGGAGCCAAGGCCCCCTGGGGCCCTTCCGTTCTGCACTCCCACTAAGAAGAATGGGTGCGCCTTATTTGGGATTTGGCCTATGGCAGTGTCATCTTTTTGGGGAGAGTTGTTTGCTCTTAGGGGAGGAACAAATGGCCCTCTTTTGGCTGAGTGACCAGGGAGGGAGGCAGCCAAAGGGCAAGAAGAAGTAGCTCTCTCCATGGTGCTTAAAAAAAAAAAGATTCACAGAGCACACAGTCATGGCCACTTGCTGACCCTGTAGCTCTTCTCCATCTGTCCCACAGGTGCTTCTTTTCCCCTTAAGGGATGATTCGAACTTCATTGCACTGAGTTACCAATGCCAGAGTGGGAGAGACACAGCCAAAGCCTGACATCCCCTTGGGTACCCCTAAAGGGTGAGGAATACATGTCCTCTCCCTCCTTCCTCTGGTTAGGGGAGTCCTGCCTCTATTGCACTAGTCCCCAAGACTGGAGAAGAGAGATGACAAGTCTCTGAGATCTCAGACCACTATGGTGGCTGCTCTGTCCCCAGGTCTTTGGCCACGGCAAAGCAAATGGAGAGCCAACATGGGCCTTGCTGCTGACTGCCTGCATCTGTGAGATTGGAATCCTCATCGCGTCCCTTGATGAGGTCGCCCCCATCCTCTCTATGTGCGTGCTGGCCTCTTGCCCACTCCATCAGCTCTGGGGGAGGGGGGACGTCTCTCTACCTGGATCCTCCAGTTGCGACCCTGGATAGCCCACCCAGTTGTTTAACGGTCCGTCTTTTGTTATATGGAGATTCATTCCCACATGTACCATGGTGTGTTTTAAGGGGATTTGGCCTCCAAATCCCTCCCTCAGCACCAGAATGTGATCTGACCACCTCCCCAATTTCTTACCCTCTTTCCCACTTTCTTTCTTTATGCTTCTCTTTCTGTTTCTGCCTCCCTTTGCATCTCTGTCTCTCCTGGGGCTTTTCTGTGTTCTAGGTTCTTCCTGATGTGCTACATGTTTGTGAACCTGGCCTGTGCAGTGCAGACGCTGTTGAGGACGCCCAACTGGAGGCCACGCTTTCGATATTACCACTGGTGGGCACCTTGTCCCCTTCCCTGGCTGCCAGAACCACCCTCTCGCCTCCACCCCAACCCTCGCCTCACCTTAGCCCATCCCCGAGGTCTAAGGATCCCAAACTTAAATAGGGAGCCCGTTTCTCTGGCTTTTGTAGCCCAACTAGCACTAGAAAGATTCTGGATCACACATAGTAATATAACAGGACCATCTGGGGTCTCAGCTCTGGTCCCACCCCTGCCCATCCTGCTCAACATCTTACAGACTAGAAGAAGAGACATCAGTTTCCTTGGCTGTGAAATGGGGGTGACAACCACACTGACCTCATGGGGCCCTTGTGAGTGTTACGGGGCTTGGTGCACAGAAGACGCTTGCTACATGGAGCCCGGGGCTCTTCTGATCATTTCACATTATGGCCCTTCAGCTTCACGGTTGGCCTGTGGGGCAGACAGGGTAGGAAGGACCCTACTTGCTCTACAGAAAGGAAACAGGCACAAAGAGGGGAAGGGACTGGCCCCAAGTCACCCAGAAAGACTATGGCATACCAGGACTAGGACCTGGGCTGCCCGACTCCCATCTTAGTGCTCCTGCTCTGCCAGTCGCCTCTTCCTGGGGGCACACTCTTACTGGGAGATCCTGCCTCTGACTCCCTCCGGGGAACTCTGCCTTGGAAGGCTTCTGGCAGGGTGGTCTGGCAGACGCAAAGGCACTGGAGCAAGGTAGTGTGTTGACTCACAAGCTGTGTGGGGCTTGGGGTGGTGCACAGTCTGTGGCTGCTCATTCATCCAGAAGGTCCCAAATCCCCATGGGGCTGCTCGTGGAGATGATGCTGCGAGTTCCCCCAGACCTGAGCCACCCTAGACCTCCAGTTCTTGTCCACGCCACACCCCATCTAACTCCTGCTGTCTGAGCCCTGGCACGAGTGACAGTCCTGCCAGGGCTCAGGGGCTGGGTCTTTTTCCCATTGTCCAGGACACTTTCCTTCCTGGGCATGAGCCTCTGCCTGGCGCTCATGTTTATCTGCTCCTGGTATTATGCGCTGGTGGCCATGCTCATTGCTGGGCTCATCTACAAGTACATTGAGTACCGAGGGTAAGCGTTGGCGGGGGAATGGGGAGGGATGGGAGAGGCTAAGGGATGGGAGGGAGTGGGGATAAAGTAAGAGTGGGGGAGGGGATGGGGTGATAGGGGTGGGATTGGGAGATAGAGGACAGGAGCTGAGGGAGGGGGTGGAGCTTTGAGAAAAGGAGGTGGCAGAATGGTTGCCTGTCCTCTGTCCTGGGGCGGCCACTTGGGTGTGCGTGGGTCTTACTGACACCCCTGACTTTCTGCCCTGGTTGATCCCCTCGGACCCCCAGGGCCGAGAAGGAGTGGGGTGATGGGATCCGAGGCCTGTCCCTCAGTGCCGCACGCTATGCCCTCTTACGCCTGGAGGAAGGGCCCCCACATACCAAGAATTGGAGGTAAGTGGCCAGGCCTGCGTGGGGAGGGCCCAAGGGAAAGGAGGGAAGGAAGGGAAGGCAGGGAGCAGGGTCTGACTTTCCTCACCTGCTTTGGTCAGTGAGTGCTCTCCTCCCCGCTATGGTCTGCCCTCACCTCCCCTTCCCAGCCCTGCCTAGTCTGACCTTTTCCCCCTGCAGCACCCGGGGCCAGGCTGAGCTGCCATCTCCTCATCCCTCTGTTCATTCCGTCATGTGTTTAAAAAATGTGCGATCGCAGGATACACGCCAGGCCCCCTTCTAGTCTGCAGGAACCCAGTGAGCTGGCAGTTCCACGGAGAAGGCACATGCAGAGACAGATGAATGTAACGTCGTGTGGCGTTTGCTCTGGGAGAGGTGGCTTCATTCACTTAGAGAGTTATAGGGGCTCCTAGAAATCTCTAGATTCAGAGCAATCCCTCCACTTTACTTGTGTGGAAGTCAGGGGCTAGAAAAGGTCTCAGAGGTCACAGAAGGCAGAACTAGAAGCAGGAATTTTACCTCCCACTTCTCCACCCAGGGTGCTTTCTGGATGATGGTTCTGTAAGCCCGGCCTCACTCATCTCCCTCAGGTTGCTTGGCCGAGAGGAAGGCCTGAAGGCTGAGCTATGCCTAGGACATTGCTGGCTTGCGCTTGCTGGTGTCTACTCAACCGGGGCTTCCAGAGATCAGGGCTTTGTATTACTCATCTGTGGATTCTTAAATGCTCAGCACAGGGTCTAACCCTGAGTGCTTAGAGAATGCTCCTAGACTGATGGCCAGTGCGATGGACTGGGGGGGGGGGCAAATGAAAAAGGAAATGAATGGATAAGTAGTTGGGTCGATGGCCAAGTGTATATGTGAATTGGAGGGTGACTGCTGACAGGTGGATGTGCGAATGGACAGGGGGCATGTGGATGTCAGGGGATTAGGTGATTAATGCAGGTATAGGGAAATTAGTACAGATACGATTGGGGACTGACGGACGAGAGGGCTGGATGGGTGAATGGATGGATGGATAAGTGAGGTGGATGAGAGATGGGTGGGGGGCTGTGCGGGAGCTGGTGGGATGGGTTGATGTTCAAGGAAATGGGTGGGTGGATGTTTAAATGGACAGGTAGGGGGTGGGGGTATGGAGGATGGATGGCTACTGAACTCACTGGCTTATGGCACGGGGGTGTGTGCTGTATGGGGGAGGTTGGGCGTGTGTGGTGTGGACCACCTTGCATCCTCTTCAGGCCACAGCTGCTGGTGCTGGTGCGTGTGGACCAAGACCAGAATGTGGTACACCCCCAGCTGCTCTCGCTGACTTCCCAGCTCAAGGCAGGGAAGGGCCTGACCATTGTGGGCTCCGTCCTTGAGGGCACCTTTCTGGATAACCATCCCCAGGCCCAGCGGGCAGAGGAGGTAAGCCGAGGCCCTGGTGGGGATGGGGAACGGGAGGGCACTCAGGAAGACAGTCCTTGTCCCTTTACACTTTTCCCTTGGGATCGAAGTGGGTTCTGGCTTTTCTGTCATCTTCCTTAGAACAGGAAATCTAAGGGCTCAGAGAGAGAGAGTTCCTTAGAATCCAGCTCTCAGAAGCAAAGACCGTCAGAGCCCAAAGGGCCCATTTGATGCATAAGGAAACTGAAGCCTAGAGAAGTCAGGGCATTTGTCTAAGGACAGAAAACGGGAGACTCAGATTAGGACGGCTTGACTGCTACTCCAGTCTTCTCCCTGCCAAAGGATACACCTTTCAGGGTGTTCTCACATCTGTGATTCTCTCGATCCCCACACTGTGTGGAATTGGCAGTGTGAGTACCCACGTTTAGTACAGGAGGAAACAGGCCCAGAGAGGGAAGGCAGCTTGCAGACAGCCACAGAGCTGGCTGGAAGCACAGTCAGGATTTGAACCTGGGGCCCTGGCTCTGGGTCACCTGCTCCTGTCCACATCCACGGTCCATGCTCTCAGAGCAGAGTCCAGAGCCAGGGCCGGCGGGGCGGGCGGCTTATGCAGGATGGGGCACTGACAGGTGTTTGAGACCTGGTGGGCAGCAGGGGACGTGGGCTCGGTCTTCGCTCCAGGCTTCTCTCCCCTTGGGCTGTGACTAGTTGTGGAGAAAGGAAAGAAGGCCGGAGGGAGGTAAGGCGAGATAGGGAGGGGCACCCCTAATGGCTTGTGACAGTTGGTGTTTCTGCCTCACTGGGCCGTTCACACCAATCTGTCAAGGCCCAGAGCTGGAGGCCTCCGCCGGTCAACTTCCTTCAACACGCAGAGGCTGAGAATGTGCTGTGAACCAGGCGTGGGGAGATTGGGGGCGGGGTGTGAGACCAAATCCCAGCCCTCGAGGCGCTCCCATGCTAGTCGGAAGATGGAACATACCCAGAGGGCTCTCAAACCCACTTGAGTTCATATCCGAGTAATAGAATGTGTTGTGTGTTTACAATCTGTCAGGCAACATTCTACCTTACCCACATCATGTCTTGTAATTCTCCCTGTTCCTAAATGAGGTAGCTGTTATGATTCCCATTTGACAGATGGGAAAACTGAGGCTCCTAGAGGTTAGGTGATTTGCCTGAGGTCCCACAGCCAGGAGGTGGCAGAGGTAGGAGTTGAGGCCCTCTCTGACATCATGGTAGGGGTCCAGAGTGTGGGGGATGGAGTCAGAGCCCTGGAGTTTCAGCCCTACAGTGACAGCCATTAGCTGGGTGGCCTAAGCAAGACTTAATTCCTCTGAGCCTGAATTTCCTCCGCTGTGCCTGAATTTCCTCCTCTGTAAAGTGAGAGTAAGAAGAGCCTTACCCTCATAGTGCAGGCGGAATGTGCATTTAAACTGCTTATCATCCAGGTTAACTTTTTAAAAGTCCTTCGAAGCAAATCGTCTGGGCATGCAGGGGAGCCCCGTTCCATGCTGGTCTGGGAGGGGGGTGGTCTCAGGCAGGGTGGAATGGACAGTGGGGGGAGGGGTCCCAGCGGGGCTGGAGGGCTTGCAGGGGGACTGCGAACGATGGCTGGGTGGGGGCAAGTGCGGGGTAAGGTCATGAAGAGCTTTGATGCGTCAACAAGGAATGGGAGCCACAGGACATGGGAGCCATGCACAGTTCGGGTGCCCTGGGCTGAGTGTCAGGAAGATCGGGATGATGCAGGGGACAGACAGGAGGAAGGGAGGCCTCGAAGGGCTGAGCAGGCCCAGGGAGGCCTGAGGCTCATCCTTGTCTGACACGGTCCCCTCACTGCCACCTTCCCCAGTCCATCCGGCGCCTGATGGAGGCAGAGAAAGTGAAGGGGTTCTGCCAGGTAGTGATTTCCTCCAACCTGCGTGACGGTGTGTCGCATCTGATTCAGTCTGGGGGCCTCGGGGGGCTGCAGCACAACACGGTCCTCGTTGGCTGGCCCCGAAACTGGCGGCAGAAGGAAGACCATCAGACGTGGAGGAACTTCATTGGTAACATGGGGAGGGCGTGGGACCGTTGGGGGGGCCGTGGGGGGGCGTGGGTTCTCCTTCCTGGGCCCGGGTGCTGTTTCCCAGATGTGACAGGTGCGGACTCTGCATCTGCAGGTGTGGGCGTTCAGAGCTGGCCATGTGCCAGACGCTGCACTGCGGGCCGGGACTCAGGTGTGAAGGAGGTAGTCCTGGGCCCCGCAGAGCTGGCTCAGCTCTGGGAGGGCGTCCGTGGAGGCCCGTGGAAAGAGCTGCAGCTGTGAAGTCAGAGAAGCCGGGGTCTGAATCTCGCCTCTGGCCCTTTCTAGCTGTGTGATGGTTCACAAGTGACTCACCCTCTCTGAGCACTAGATCCCTTGGTAGTAACGCAATAACGAACGATTACAGACCACGCTCCGTGGGCCAGACTCTAAGCCTCTTGCTCTCTCAGCAGTCCCGGGAGGGTTATTCCCTGTTATCGCCACTTTATTGGTGTGAAACCAAGGCACAGAGAGACTGAGGAATTTGCTCCAGGTCACACAGCTGGTAAATCTAGAGGCTGCCCTGGCGACTACTCCAGGCTATTCTGGGTCCTTAATGGGGGGGGTGTCATAGTTAGAAGGCAGTTGAGAGCATAAATGAGGCCACGCATGGGAGAGTTCCTAATAGGAAGGGCACGTGGTGTTATTGCCATTGACAGGTGGGGAGACTGAGGCCCAGCGAGGCTGAGAGGCCTTCCCAAATCCAAACAACAATGAAGTGATGAGACCTACGTGGATGCTGGTTTTCTGACGACTCTGTCCAAGGCTGGGGTGGGGGTGAGGTGGGGCGCTGGGTGTCAGGAGCCTCTGCGGCTGCCAGTGGGTGCGGGAAAGGGACTAGGGTCACTGTGTTCCCAACTGGCCCTCTCCTTGGCCCTCCCCAGAGCTGGTCCGGGAAACCACAGCTGGTCACCTGGCCCTGCTGGTCACCAAGAATGTGTCCATGTTCCCCGGGAACCCTGAGCGCTTCTCGGAGGGCAGCATCGACGTCTGGTGGATCGTTCACGACGGCGGCATGCTCATGCTCTTGCCTTTCCTGCTGCGGCACCACAAGGTGAGGGCGGGCGTGGCTCCGGGGCTCGAGCCGTGGTCAGCCTCCAGGCGAGCTCCTCCCCAGAGCTCCTGGGAAAGGGGGTTAACCACCCCCCTTGTCTGGGAACTGATTGTGTCTCCTCCTGCTGTGTCCTTGCCTATAAAGGAGAGCAGTGCTTGACCCACACAAAGGATGCTTTAATGGGGGACCCTTACTTAAGGGAGTTCTTGCAGGCAGTGACCCCTGATATAGAGGATTTTAGGTCTGCGTATAGGCATGGGAAGGTGGGCGGGAAGGGCGAGGGACAGGGTCCTCTCTAAGTTCAGGTTCTGGATCTCTCCTCACTGCATCTGGGCTGGACCTTTCTGGGTCCCTTTCACCCCTCCAGGTCTGGCGGAAGTGCAAGATGCGTATCTTCACGGTGGCCCAGATGGACGACAATAGCATCCAGATGAAGAAGGACCTGACCACCTTTCTGTACCACTTACGTATCACCGCAGAGGTCGAGGTGGTGGAGATGGTGAGTTCCCAGGAACTGCCCGGAGGTTTTGGAGTCCTTCCTGGCCCTCTTTGCCCTTGGCCCCAGCACCGAATAGGGCAAGCCCCAAATCCTTCAGCTTATGACGATGGATCTCCTCCCCACCCTAGCCACCTCTTAGCCTCTCACATAGTCACCCAAGAGCCAGTCTGTCCCTCCATCCGTCCGTCTGTCTCTCCCTCCCTTTCTAAGAACAGCCGTGCCATTAGGTGTGAGGCACTGTCTCGTACACTTTACGTATATTCTCACAGCAACCAGTGAAACAGAACTACCGGCGTTTTCATTTCACAGATTAGGAGTCGAGGCACAGGAAGGTTAAGTAATTTGCCCAACAGTACAGCTAAGCGGCAGAGCCAGGATTCACGTCCCGGCAAGCTGGCTTCAGAGTCCGCGCCCCTCGTGATTACGGGCCAGAGCCTCTCCTCTCTCCTTTCTCCCCGTTTATTTATCCCTCCATCCGTCCCTCTGTGTTCATTAATGTGTTCATTCCCTCAACCACCCATTCATCCATATATGTATTCATTCATCACTGTTCCTTTATGAAATGTCTTCCCCTTCTCCATTCACCCAGGTAATTAATTAATCGACTCATTCATTAATTCACCCATTCATACGCCTGGTCCTGCGTTGGGCTGAGCAGGGAACGAGCTGCATTGCCTTCAAGGAGCATTGCCCGAGGCTTCGTCCTTGCCTCCCACAGCTGTTGGTTAAACTAGGTCATTAGATGGAGAAGCCCTAGGCTGGCGGAAGGAGAGGAGGCTGCCTCCCTTCCCTTGGCCTCGCCCCTGAACTCAGGCTTTCCTCCCTTGCCCCCGTCACTGCCCGCCCACAGCACGAGAGCGACATCTCAGCTTACACCTACGAGAAGACGCTGGTGATGGAGCAGCGTTCCCAGATCCTCAAACAGATGCATTTAACCAAGAACGAGCGAGAGCGGGAGGTGAGCTCGCCCTGGCAGGGCTCTGAGCGCCTCAAGCTGCGGCCCAGTCTGGGTCTGCACGGCAGGGAGGGCCCAGGGCTCCCACTCCTGGCCGCTGGCACCGCCTTCACCCTGGAGCGTTACTCATCACCCTTCCCCCCCTCGAGCCCGCCTCGCTGCACCTACCAGGCCTGCCAGCCATGATGCCAAGGGCTTTGGCTTGGGTGACAGACTCCCCCCTCTGTATGTGACTTCTGGGGCCCAACGGAGAACAGCGGAAGCTAAATATATATGGATAATGATTCCTCAGGGGCACGGGCTGCGAGTGTGGGGGACGAGGGATCACGTGATAAACCCTGCCAGAGCGGGCACCAGAAGGGCCATAACTAGCTAACAGTGGGAGTTGGGGCTCACCTCCTAGGGTGTGGTTGCGGAGTTCTCAGGGGCGATGACGATGAGTCTCCCATGGGGTGTGGGTGTCAGACTGCCCAGGTGTAGGTAATGTGGGACCACTCGTCCCCGGGAGCTGGGAGGACAGCCGCACCTCAGGGAGTGGAGGCCTCGGGGAAATGAAGAATGGTACTCTGGGACCAGGGACAGAAGAGCTCTCGGAGGCAGGTGACAGGGTGCCTGGGGAGTGGGGGGCACATCCTGTAGGTGAGGGTGACAGACCATGGTTGAGGTGGTCTCTCAGGTGTGAGTAATGGGTCCTCGGGGGGAATGGGTGATGGGTGCCTCTGGGAGCTGGGAAGGATGAACACTCCAGGGCTGATAGTAAAAGATGTGAGAAATGTCAAGGGCACTGACCACTCAGAACTGGCCCTGGGCGCTAAGCTAAGATAGAGCCCTGTGAGGGTGGGGGCGTTAACCCTTTGGTTGCTGGAGGGTGTTCTGCCAATGCTTTGGAGCAGCCCGGTGAGCAGGGCAGTAGCTGTTTGACAAGGACACACCGCAGTATTCCAACAACTGGTACCGCTTCCAGCAGTGCGCGTCTGTGGCTGAGCAGCAGCTCTGGCCGTAGCTTTTTGCAGGGCACGGGTGCTGAGCGAGAGCAGAGCTGGTCCTAACCCGTGTCACTCTCTAGATCCAGAGTATCACAGATGAGTCTCGGGGCTCCATCCGGAGAAAGAATCCAGCCAACACTCGGCTCCGCCTCAACGTCCCAGAAGAGACAGCTGGTGACAGCGAGGAGAAGCCAGAGGAGGAGGTGCGCGGCGGGGGTGGTCTGGCCCCAGCCGGTGGGGGCAGAAGCTTTGGCCTCTACAGGAGTTACATGCTGCCCCGTCATTCCTCTCCCAGGTGCAGCTGATCCATGACCAGAGCGCTCCCAGCTGCCCCAGCAGTTCTCCATCCCCAGGGGAGGAACCCGAAGGGGAGGGCGAGGGAGACCCAGAGAAGGTGCATCTCACCTGGACCAAGGACAAGTCGGCAGCAGAGAAGAATAAGGGCCCCAGTCCGGTCTCCTCTGAGGGCATCAAGGACTTCTTCAGCATGAAGCCGTAGGGGCCTGGGGCCTTGGGGGCTGGGGGCTGGGGGCTGGGTGAACCTACACGGTCTTTACTCCCCATGGCAGAGCAAAGGAGCAGAGGAGGTCCTGGTCCGATGACCCAGCCCAAACCTTGTCTGGGTTTCCCCATCTGAGAACTGGGGGGTTACGCTGATTAGTGAGGATCAGTACTCCCAGGCGGAGTCAGTGAAAAAGTGAAGGGGGAGTGGCTGGGGGGGGCAGTACCTACTGCGGGGGTGGGGGGTGGGGTGGGGGTGAGGGTGGGCCAATGGTAAGGGGTGATGATGGCCCAAGTCCTCAGTCTCTCCTTTTTCTGACCTATCTCTTGTTCTCTTTGCTCCTCCTGTTTTTCCTGAAGGGAGTGGGAGAATTTGTAAGTGCTTTAGGATTTTTTTATTCTCTCTTCTGGGTTGCCAGGGTCCCTGCTCTCCTGACTCTTATCATGAACCCTCAGTTCGTGGTCCTGGCCTGTGGGGTCTCTGAATAGCCCAGTCTGGAGAGGCCTGGGTTGACCTGGTGCCAGCGGCCCAGTGCCCCCGAGGCTGGGAGGGCCGTGGGTCCAGCTTTCCCAGTTCCAGCTCACGCGCCCTCCTCCCCTCTGCCCCCCCCACCCCCCACCCCAGAAACCAGTCCAACGTGCGGCGCATGCACACCGCCGTGCGGCTGAACGAGGTCATCGTGAAGAAATCCCGGGAGGCCAAGCTGGTTTTGCTCAACATGCCGGGACCTCCACGCAACCGCAACGGTGACGAAAATTGTATCCTGGACCTAACGTGGGGGGTGCGGGGTGGGGGCTCGAGGCAAACGTCAGGGGGCCGGGGTCCTAGTCCTGGGATGGAAGAGCTGAGCCCGGTCCTGCTTCAATTACCTGGGACCCGGACGGTTCCAGGGCCCAGGGTTCCCTGGCGCCGATCGCAGCCCCCATTCCACCCGGGAGCGGGGTGTGGATAGGAAAGGGACGGTCTTTCTCCTTGACGCGCGCTCAGACATGGAGTTCCTCGAGGTCCTCACCGAGCACCTGGACCGGGTGATGCTGGTCCGCGGCGGTGGCCGCGAGGTCATCACCATCTACTCCTGAGAGCCAGGACCTGCCACCCGGGCCTGAGCGCGCCCGGCCGGCGGCCCCGGAGCTCTCGCCGCGCCCCCCCGCCGCTGTCACCGTTTACATACAGACCCTGTGCCCGCGCCCTGGCCCCTTTCCCCGCTGCCTGAAGCCCGGAGGCCACGCCGCTCGGGGCTGACTCGGAGAGGACCGCCCCAAGCGGAGGCCGGAGCCCGGGCGCCCCGTCGGCGCGTTGCTCCGCGGGCCCGGCCTAGCCCCGCGGGAGGAGACGCTGCAATAAGGCCGGGAAGGCGCGGAGAGCGGGGGGCGCGGGGCCGTCAGGAGTCCCGGCGGGCCTCGCGGCCAGGTCCTCTCCCCCGCCCCGCCCCGTCCTCGGCGCCGCGGCGCGGGCCCGGCTCCCCGCGTCCCGAGGGCGCGCGGTGGGGAGGCCGCGCTCGGCCGGATCCACCGCCCCCCCGCGCGGGGCCGCGCCTATACATAGTGTACAGGAGACATCGCGTGTATTTTTAACGTCCCCATATTTCTGTGACTAGAAGCGCAACGGACTTCTCTGCTCGCCACTGTCGAGCTCTCCCGCTGGGGCGCCCGGGGGAGGCGGCGGCCTCGGGGAGGCTGGGTTTTCCCGGACGTCCGAGAGTTTGGGAGCAGAAGTGCTTTCGGCTTAGGCGAGAGTCGCGGTCCTGGCCCCTCGGCACGCTCGCCCCGCTCTCGCCTCCTCGCCCTTCCCGCGCGCCCCTGGCTTCCGACCCTTTCCACGAGCTCTTTTCGGAGATGGGGTGAGACCAGTGTCCGCCTTTTCCTGGATCCGCCTCCCAGCGGCTGCGGGGAAGCGCGTGGCCTCCTCTAGGCTCCCGGCGTGCAGGCTCCAGGGCAGGGGAGGGGCTCCTCGGGGATGGGGAGAGACCGAGGAAGCCCCGCCCCCGTGCCTTCGCTGGGGCAGCAGGCGTCTCTCCTCGTCGGCTTGTCGCCTGCTCCCCCTATCCCATGGCTCCTCGCCAAAGACTGAAGCTGGGGAGCTGGACGGCGTCCCCTTCCCGGAGTTGCGTCCCTGGGACAGGCGAGGGAGGAAGGGGGGCGATTTGGGTTTAGGGGCCAGACCCACCGGGGAGGCTCCAGCGCTGCCCCTGATGTACCCTCTCCTGTCCCCACCCGGCAGCTCCGGCCTCGAGGACCCAGTCGCCCTCTCCGCGTCCCGGAGGCCCGGCCTCGCTGCCCAGCAGCGGCCTCTAGTTGCGTCTCCCAGATACCTGGGCCTGGGGGAGGGCTGGGGTCGCCATGTGCTTTGTTCTTAGAGCCTCTCTGCCCTCCTCCAACTAGGACCCAAAGCCTTTGGCTTCTCCAACTCCAATCCTTGGCGCTTTTGCTCCAAGCAGCCCGGTCAGAGGCGCCCTCTATGCCTAGAGAAGGCGCATTGGGCGGGTTCCCTTCCCCCAGGGCACGTTACTAAGGGGGATAGGCACTGCATGCTCGTTCCAGCGTCCTCTGGGTTCAGTACCTCCAGCCCCAGGGCCCTGACATGTGCACCTAGTTAGACATCCTGCCCACCTCCCAGACAGAGCTGGGGCTACTGGGTACTCCTGACCTCACCACCTCCTTCCCTTTGAGCCCAAGGCAGAGAGCTGGAGCTGTTGCCATCTATAGACTGGATCAGGTGTGGCTGGAGGTAGGTCTGGACGTCTGCCTGTTAGGCCAAGCCCTCTGAGATTTGGTGAGGGGGCCAGATAGACTCTTCAGAAAGTTGGAAGTATTAAGACACCAGCCCCGGCCCCCACCAGAACCCCTGCATCTTCCTAAACACCACCCTCTGAGAACCACAGCTGGGCCTAGGCTTCTGGGTGTTCTGAACATCCTAGCCTAAGTGGTGGGCTGGGCAGAAGAGGAAGGGGTCTGTATCAACACCAATTAGGGAACCAAAGTTGCACTATCTGGGCCCAGAATGTCCGGTTGGCAAGAGCAAAGTTTCCGTTGAGGAAGACAAACATCCCACAACAAAACCCAACTTTTCTGTGCTACATGTGCAATATTTGTTATGAATGTTCTCACAAGTCATTCATCAAATTATCTTTATAATCATTGTAGCTAGATGTTTCATGTCCATTCAAGTGACTTTTATTCTGAGTGCAATATTTCAATAGCCTTGTAGTGATAACTAGTGTTGCTTTTGTTTTAGACGATCTATGTGCAGGGCAATGCAATGAAGTTGAAAACCCTTGTAAATAGGAGAGGTTGCAAACCAAATCAAGATTATTTATTACTATTATTAGGCCTGCCTTTAATTTTCAGTGTGTTTCAGTATTCCGCATTCTGCCTCAGTATTGATCTTGTGTTCTTTGTGCCAATACGGAAAGGAGCGCGTTGGTTCTTTCCTTTATTGTTGAATGCTCCCATTTAATGCTTTACAGCTTTTACTGTATTTTTTAGACTCCCGTCTGCACAAAATGCAATAAAAATAATTTTATTATACCCTTCACAGCCTGAGGCGTGCTGTTTGGACACCCAAGGGGGAAGAGTGAGTAGGTGGGAAGAGGGGCACTCAAGGTGGCTCTTCGGGAGCCTGGCGTCATCAAACCCTGTCACTGGCAGAGGGGGCTGGCCTGGTCTTCCAGGTCTGGTGGCCTGGTCTGTGTTCTGATGGCTGTGGGGCCCTGTCCTGGAGAGCACTGCCAACATCCCTCGAAGGCAAGCACTAGGCAGGTCAGGCTCAGTGCTATCCCCAGGCCACGGAGGCCTAGTGCCAGTCACTTCACCACACCTGCCCCAGGGTGTCCCGGTGGGGCTACTGAATGCCCTTCCAGGCTCCCACGGCCTCTAGGACTCTAGGGTTCTGCCAGCTCCTCACATATAATGGACAGAACAGAGGGTGGCAACTGAACGGAATCAAAACAGGAGGGTGCCCTGCTCCACTGGCCAGCAAGGGCCTCCTCAGGGGCCTGTTTTCCTTTCCTAGAGTTGAGGACAAGCCTGCTGCCACACAAACACGGATGTTTAACACCACATCATCATTAGCCAACAGGCTGTAGCTCTGGAATGTTATTAAAGCTTTTAAGTAGGTGGGATGCGTGAGGACAGCCCAGACTTAGGAGGTCTTCAGGCCTGACCACGGGAGGAGGACGAGAGGGGCAGACCTCGCGCCAGACCGAAAGCAGTCAGGGCTCTATCAGGGACCTTCACCTTCTGACCTTGGGAGGGAATGCCCCTGCAGACAGAAGGCCCCAAAAAGACAACACAGGTTTTACTTTTTCACTTTAATTAAAAAGTAATCATCTCATCTTATTAACAACACAGAATTCCAAAGAGGAAAAAACCCACTCTGTAACACAAACATGTCAGAACATAAAACGCTGCCACCTGGGGACCTTGAATTTTTGCAATCATTTGTTTACTCAGCCACTGGCAGGGACTCAGCTGAAGTCACTGCTCTCCTCGTCCCGCCAGAGGCCCCTCGAGACTGTGATCCACAGGGCTCTAATGAGCACCTCCCTGGGGAGACGGCAGCTTGCTTTGGCTCCATTTAGAGCAGCAGCCTGAAGTCCTCCCTCTTAATAATTTCACTCTGGCTCAAAACTTAGGAACAGCCACCTGTATTAAGGACATGTCCAGCTACCAAAAGTCTGACATCAAAATGGTCCCTACTTCCTGCTGCTCAGAAAACAGAACAAGAATCCAAATGAAAATAAGAACCTGATTTGAGCCAAAAGCTCGAAACAATCACTGGGGGCGGGGGGGGGGGGTGTTCCTTGCCAGAGTCTAGAGCTGCCTTCTCAGAACCTCCATGAAACTAGCACTGAAGAGGGAGAGGCTGACAGAAATTTAAGGGGGTGAGAGTGGTCAGGGTCCAGGTTCACAGTTCTTGTTGAACTGCTGGTGATGGGAGCTGTTCAGCTCATTGCAGATCCTCCAATGAAATGAAGAAAAAAAAAGAAAACAAAACAAAAACAAACCCTAAACCACAACCCTGGATGATGTAGAAAAGCGCCTGCTTCTGTGGCTGCCATGGACACTTCTCGACAACTCCAGGGCAGCTGGTCAGTGAGTCCTCAAGCAGACCCCATACACATGGGATGGGGGTCACAATGACGGCGCTGTGCTGGCCAAGCCCAGGCTGGTTCTCTGCAACCTGAGGCAGGAGCTGCAGACAGGAGCTTGAGATCTGGTCGGCCTGCGCAAAGCTGGAAAACCTTGGCAGATTCAAAATGAACAAAGGCGGTGGCGAATGACAGGAAAGTGCCATTCCAAACTCAGCCAATCGGGCTCGGCTTCCTCCTGCCACCTCCCACAGCCGCAACCTCCGAATCAGTGGAGAGACCCGAGAAACCCATGACATATAAACTGAGCCCAGACACCTATACTGCCCAAGTGACCCCAGAGATATTTATTTTCTACAAAACAAAAAACAAAAACAAGAAAAGATACACCCCCAAATGCAGTATAAACTCTGACTCTGGAAGGAATAAGCAACACAGCCTCGGGCAGAAGTGAGAGCAGGTGGTAGAAACATTCGATGTAGACCTGGAGAGGCGCAGAAAACATCCTCCAAATAACTCTATTTGAACGCAGTAGGTGGGAGGCCAGGGGATGAAGGGACTGGGGGTAGTTGAGAGACTGAGCCTCAGTAATGCCTCTGGTAAGATCCTATCGGGGCCGGGGGTCGCCCCACCTGTGCTGCGGTTTGGCTAACCAGGTGGGAGAGAGCAGGGCCACTCTGGATCAGGGTGTCCAGAGCCTTCTGTACACTTGGATTGTCAAAGTTGATACCTGTGGAAGACACGGGCCTCTGGCTAGCCATGTTGCTGGCAGGTGCCAGGCGACTGGAAGGTTGGCCAAAGAGCCCTTGGGAAGGAGCCCCAGGCCTGGGGCCCATGTTCCGAGCAGATCCTGCCTGTCCCAAAATGTTTGGAGGCTGATTGCCAGAGGCCTGTGATCTTTGCTGAGGCTGGCTGTTCACTCCTGTGGAAAAATTCTGGTTCTGGGTGTTTCCGGCAACGACTGAGGGGGATGCAGAGCCGCTATTGACCACACCCGTGCCACTATTGAAGAGGCTGAGGATTTTGGCCTGAAGCTCCTGCTGGGAGGTGGGGGGTACAGCTGGACTGGGTGTAGCAGAGGGGAGCACTTGGCCGCTCTGGAGCGGTTGGGAGCTTGGCTGTGTCTTCAGCGAGGGACCCGAGGTCGCCCCGAGTGGTTGACGGGAAATCGGGCCTAAAAGACAGAAGGAGGAGGTATCCAGTTGAAAGTACCCTCCCTGGGCAGGCGGCTTAGCAGCCAGGGAAGAACAATAATCACTGATCACATCAATCACATAACACACAGACTATAACATCACTTTCCCCAAGGGGCTACTTCATGGTATGTGCTGTCTCCAGGAAACAGCTCAGGTGCCCCAGAGGACTTAAGGACAAAAGGGCATCCAACTCGGTTACCACGTGGCCAGCAATCCTAGCCCACCGGTCACCACATTCACTACAGGGACTGAAATTCAGTACCCAAACCTTAAGTTATCATTACATCAGTAAGGACAGCCCGTGGGTGAACCCAGGGCATGGGCTCACTCCCCTCACCCACCCAAGAGTGGGGCCTGCCACCCTCCCAACAGAGCCTGGGGGTTAGAGAAATGCAGTCAGAACTTCACCTCGGCCCTGCCACGTAGCTCACCAGGCAGAGAGTCGGTGCTGCTCCTCATAAGGCGCTCCTTCCGCTCCCGCAGGTAATTGATGATCTTGTCGGTCTCTTCCGCAGTGAGGTACCGATTATCTGCCAGCAGGTTGAGGAGGCTTTGGATGGCCGGAGGGTGCCCCCCACGCACTCCTTCCTCGGGACCTCCGCGCTCCCTTTCTTGCAGAATGGCCTCATCGGCCATCTTGGCTGCCTGTCTGGCAATCTCCTCACGTTCCTTCTCCCGACACTCGTTCTTGTAGCGCTCATAGTTTCTGGCCACCAGCACCATGGCGTCTGCCTGGGGCATGTTGCGATGCTCTGTAGGAGACAACAGCAGGAGTTATTTTCTCCCTTAATACACCTGAGTGTCTACCTGCTGGAGTCTACCAGGCCTTTCCTAACCTCAAACCAGCAAGAAAACCATTTTGGTGACAAAAAGTCTTGGGATGGGGAGCGGGGGGCGGAAAGGAAATGAAGGCTGGGAAGAAAAGTGAATAGATTTCTTCGGTGGGGAACACACACCTTCCGCAGAGCTGGTTCTTCGGGGGAATTCCTAGATCACACAGACTGGGAGCAAAAATCAAAGAAACACGACAGTCTCCCACAGATTCAAAAAGACCACATAGGGAATAAGCATGGGAGGCAGGCTGTGGGGGGCCAAAAAAAGGGCTTCTGTAAAGCCTGGCTCTCCCCTGTGACACTTGGGATGGAGCCGGCCTACTGTTTTTGAATTCATCAGTTCAAAGGTCATGGATTAAGATCAAATGTAACCCTGAACAGCCTCCTCTCCTCACCCGTGGGCAACGTGACTTACAGGGTGGTGAGAAGCCTCAGAACTTTACATAAATGTCCTCCCGCATCTTGAGAACTAGTCCTCAGAGAGACAAACGACTGAATGACCTAGTGGAGAGCCTTACGTACTTCACGGTTATGTGTATGACCTGTCAGGCAAAGAGATTCCGTGTGTGGTGGGAAAAGGGAAAAGTCCCCACTAGAGAAGCAATGACAAGGACATCAGTTGGCCGAATCCCAACATTCTGAGTGCGAAATACTAAATAAAAGCGGCTTCAGGGAAGGGCTTCGAGGACGTCTGGGGCCTCCTCCCTGCTCTCCTGCCCCTTCTACTTCTCCAGCACACTCACAGGTAGCATCCTCATCCCTGTGCTGTCCTCTGCCCCTTACTGCGGGGCCCGGTGAAAGCAAGGAGGGGTTCTGCCGCACTCAGAGCAGCCCGCACCAGAGACGCACCGGTGTCTGCTCTCACGGACGAGAGCTGACGGTGCGCCTCTCTTCTGAAATGACTTCATGTTGGCGGCTTGAAACAGGACACAGTGGGAGCATTTACATCATGGAGATCAGCAAATACTGTACACCACACTGCCTCCTACCTGCTCCCAGAACTAGCTGTTAACCTTTTGCTGGGATCCCACGGTCTCTACCTATGGGCTAAATATGTCTTCTTTATAGCAGGCCCAGAGCTGTATCCACCGAAAACTGCATCCACTCAAAGAGTATCAGATGAGAATGTGGCCATGCAGGTCTCCTCAAGTGTACTTATAAAAGGGCCCTGCCATATTTGAGCTGACCTATAAGTCATGTGGTCCAAACCTGCTTCTTGTGAGTAAGACATGAAAGAATTAATGACTAGTGACTACCTCTGGAAATCTGACCCACTGGGGCTTCCGTACCTTGAGGGGTTCCAAACATGATGTTGACTGTGCAGGAGCGGTGAATCTGGTGTTGCTGGGTGATGACGATAGCAAAAGGAGACCCGCCCCTGCTAACATCCTCCAAGGCTTGTGACAGTGACACCTCTGTGTTGAGGAAGATCAAGTCCACTACCATGCCCAGGTCTCGTACCTTCCGGCCCACAGATTCAGCATAATCTCTGTAGAAACAAACGGGATCCAGGTGAGGACCGCCTGAGCACCCCCAGTGTGTAGCTGCTGCACCTGTCAGCAGTGTGTGCTCCTAAGGGGAGTTCAAATCTCAGTGTATCCAGTGCCTCCCCAGAACCCTCTTCAAGAATCTAGACCAATTCCTTCCCTTACACTAGTTCAGAACAATTGTGAACTAGCTCAGAATGGTCACACACAAGTTGCCATTAGTGCAGTACTTAGTACGCAGGTCCTTCTCTGGGTCCCTGTAGTCCAGTGGTCCTTCCTTAAACACCATTCTGCTGCCCAAGACTTGAGGCATGTGTCTGTCTTTGGGGCGGCTACATAATATAATGGGGAAAAAATAGGCTTTAATGCTACAAAGATAAATCTGGATCCCAGCCTTAACATTTACTTATAGAGTTGTTAAGATTTAAGCAAATCCCTTAACCTCTTACAAACTTGTTTCTTTACCAATTAAACAGGAACAATATGGCTTGGTTCATGTTACTCCCCTGACTTTCCTTCCAATCTAAATTAGATCCTTGATGTATTTCTTCTCCTAGGGCTCATCGCCCAATACATCCATTTTTTGTCATCTGCCTGACTAGGCTGTAAACCCCGACAACAGGAAGGGGCCCTGTGTGTGAGCGGACCATTACAGACCCAGTAGCGAGCTTCACCATGTATTTAAGAGAGGAGCTGAATGAATATACATGTAATATGACGAGAGTGAAGATTAAAAATAATTTAAGTAAAGCGCCTAGCAAGGGGAGGTAGAGTAGGTACTCGGAAAATGACAGCTATTACCATGTGTCGAGGAAAAAAAAAAAAAAGCGATCTACAGTCAAAGCAGCATCTACCTCTAAACAAAGGCAGCCCAGAGCCTGGGAACTCTGCCCGCTGCTTGGTGTCTCAACACCTATTTCCCTAGTCTCTGCCTTGAAATTAGCTCTTTAACCCCAAACTGCTAGAAAACACATGAAGTTATTTACTAACCACCTGGGGAAAGGGAACATAGCTAGTGCCAAACCTGCAAGCTGCTATGCTCCCTTCTGCCTCCCTGCTCGGTCTCTTTAGGAAAGAATGTGAAAAAGAGGCTTGCGAAAAGGTACCGTGAACTCTGGATTGGCCGAAATGGTCTCTTAAGAGTTCTGCAAGATCACAGACCTTCACAAAGAAGGTTTGGCTGACAAATGCAGAAGACATGCACCTCTCAAAGCACTTGGGATTCAGGGTTTTTCCATGAAGGGGGCATCTGCTGCTTTGCATGAGCAACATATATTCCCTCCCTCTCCAATTTCCCTTTGGGAATGCACCCTTCTACTGAGTCCACATGATTCCACAGACTTAATTCTACCTTCAGCTCTAGGAATGGGCACATAATCTAGCCCTGGTCAATCAAGGTATCCCAGCGCTGCTAGCTCAAGGATGGGAGAGTAAGCTAGGTCAGTCCAGTGAGAAACAGTTCCAGGCTTTTAGGTGGAAGCACTGGGAAGGAAGCTTCTGCTACAAAGATAAATGTCTAGGGTCAGCGCCCTTCGGCGTTTTCAAGTAGAAAGCATGTCTGAGAATGAAGGTGACACAGAGACTAAGTTTTGATGACATGGTTTGACCCTGGATGTGGCCATACCCAAAGTTCCCCATCAAGCGAACTAAAAATTTCCCTTTGGGGCCTAAGACCGTTTGCAATGGCTTTTTTGTCAAGCTACAACTGACAGACCGAACTCTGGCTAAACACAGGAGAGCAGTGCTGGAATATACAGCCCAAATCCAGTGGGTACAGCTGCCAAAGGTCTCTTAATTTCTCTTCTGACGTTTCTCCTTACTCAGGAGAAATAACCAAAGGATTCTTACTTAGTCTGCTTGTTGACCACAATCACAGAACAATCAACAGGCCTCTCAGCATCGAAACGTCTCTGGATTTCCTCAAAATATTGACGATAAAGTTCTTCTCTACGCCGTTCCTCACGTTTCAAACGCTCTGTAAGACACCAACAAGGCAAACTGAAATATGGACTGTGACTTTCTATAAAAATAAGTCATAAAGCTTACTGTGAATCCCAAACTACTTGTAGGACAAGGCTGTAACATAAACACACTCTGGTCTACCTCCTAAAAATAACCAGTGTAATTGTTCCTTACTATTATAAATTCACTAGAATGGAAGTGTTCGATTAGAGGGCATGGTCATTTTTAATGTGTCATCTGATACACACGACACCAAGGCTGTTACTCTAGAGAGGCTGTTACTAACTTATCCCCTCAGAGGGGTGGATCACCCAGTGCTCTTTCTTCACATCTTAGTCAACATTGGAATTGTCACTTCTGAAAATTCCTGCCAACTTAATAGGTAAAAGATGGTATTCTGTTATTATTTTAATTTGCATTTTGGGGACAAATATTTAAGACCCTTACTGACAGGTATATTTAATTTTTTCTGTAAAAAAAAAATCATGCAGTAAAGTTTTATTACAAATTAAGAGAGCTTTTTAATTCAACTATGAAATAATTAAAAAATCTTTAAAGATGTATTATGAAACATGAGTATTTGAAAAAACATGTTTGGGGGCGCCTGGGTGGCTCAGTGGGTTAAGCCTCTGCCTTCAGCTCAGGTCATGATCTCAGGGTCCTGGAATTGAGCCCCGCATTGGGCTCTCTGCTCAGCGGGGAGCCTGCTTCCCCCTCTCTCTGCCGGCTATTCTGCCTACTTGTGATCTCTGTCAAATAAATAAATAAAATCTTAAAAAAAAAAAGAGGAAGAAAAACCATGTTTGTCTTTACCTAAAAAAGAGATGCTGTTAGATAAAAATTATAAACAAAAACCCCCACATGATGCATAGACAGTGCAAACAGTTGTAGTTATTTTGTTAATTGGCAAAAAGCAAACACTTAACCCTCTTTAGCTCTAATCTTTTGTTCATTTCTTCCTGCTGGAATCCCATATTCATTTCTTCTTGTTACATGACTAAACCGGATGGCGGTACTAATTTGCATTTTATAAATTATTTTCAGCTGTACGTTCCCTACATATTAGAAGGATATTTGCATTTCTCCTTTCTGTGGACTGCTTCACCAAGACATCAGTCCCTTTCCAATCAGTTATTCGTTTCCTGTTCCATTTGTCAAGTGTCTCACCAGTAACAGAAATAAACTGCTACTTTACCTTTTGCACGAGACTGACTTTCTGGGCCCGGAGGGCCTCGTCCATCAAAGCTATCTCTGTAGCGGTCAAAGTAAGCGTCATCCTTCCTCCTGCAATAGTCATCCATTCGCAGGTATCGGTCATAAGAGCTTTCTCTCCTGAAAAGCGGAACAAATTTGCACAAAGTTAAAACTCACCTATGCTGCAAAACTCAGATAGAGAGAATTCTTCAACACCCACTCCTCTGTGAGGAAGAGGCACAGTAAGGCAGGACTTTGGGATTAGACAAATGAGGTCTGTGTCTGAGACTGTGTTAACCTGCTTTGCAAATGACTGGGAGGATGTACAGAAAGCTCTCAGAATAGTCCCTGGCTTAAAGTAAATGCAAAATAATTGATAGTAACTACTGATATTAATTATATAATACATACAGACATATATTTCATGTAAATACACAGATAAATTTCTCATCACCTTGAGCAGAACACTCAGAACAGAAACTCTGTACCCACTAAGCAGAAACTCTTCACTTCCCGTCCCTGTAACCACTAATCTATTTTCTGTCTCCATGCATTTGCTCTCTCTGGATATTTCATGTCAGTGGGATCATACAGTATTTGTTCTTTTGTGTTGTCTGGATTACATCCTTTAGCATTACGTTTTCAAAGTCCATCCTTGTTGTAGCAGATGTCAGAATTACCTTCCATTTTATGGCTGGAATACAAGTCCACTGTATGGATAGATAACTTTTTTTATTCATTCATCTTTTGCTAGACCCACCTTTCAGCTACTGTGGAGAGTGCTGTTACGCATACTCACATACAAGGATCTGTTTTGAGTCCCTCTTTTCAGTTCCGGGAGTGGAACTGATGGGTCCGAGTAATTCTGCTGTGTTTAATGTTCTGAGGAACCTCCTGCCAACTGTTCTCTGCAGCAGCCACACTATTTTACATGCCCACCAACAATGCATGAGGGTTCTCTCTCTCCCCACCTTGCCAATACTTGCTACTTTCTTTTGTTGTTTGCCTCGATAAACGATTCAGTGATTACAGCCAGCCTAGTAGGTATGAAGGGGTGGCCCATTGTGGCTTTGATCTCCATTTCCCTTCTGATGAATGATGCTGAGTATTTTTTTCCTAGACCTACTGGCCACGCGTACATTTTCCCTGTGTTTCTGCACTGCCAGAACAATTTGCGATCCATCTTTTTTTTTCCATTTGCACAATGCTGCCTTTCACAGGTCACATGGAGAGATCCAGATTCATTCACTAAGCATAATTCATCAAACATTCACACATTCAGCAAATATTTATTGAGTAGCACATCTGCCACTTGCTAGACATTGGAAATACAAGGCTGATAAAGTCACTGCCCTTACAAAGCTTTCAATTTGTTCAACAGAACACCCATAAAAAAGACTGTTACCAAAAAAACCAACAAAAATCCAAGCAGATGGCTGCATATGTACCTGTACATGGGCTCTCGGGAGTCTCTCATATCTCTGTATCTGTCGTACATGGGGTCCCGGTGATCTCGAAAATCCCTAGAGTCTCTTAGATCACGAAAGTCTCTAAGGTCTCTCATGTCCCGAGCATCACGCATACTTCGGCTGTCTCTGTGATCCCGAATGTCTCTGGTATCTCTGTGGTCCCGCAAGTCTCGGGGGTCTCGCATGGCTCTGCTATCACGGGCATCCCGGCCATTTCTGCCATCCCTGGGCTCTCTCCTTGGACTTCCTCGGATTGGGGATCTATCACGTCTTGTATCTCGACCATCTCCAAAGCCATATGGATCTCTGTGGGAGGTAGCAAGGAGGAGCTAAGACAAAGAAATTGAAGGTAGCCAACCCTTCAGCTCTTTATTGGAGGAAGTCCCCACCCTCTCCAAGCATTTTTCTCTAAAACACAGCAGCCAAACAGTGAGAACATGACTAAAATTTTAACGACAGTCACCCATCTGGTTAGCAAATAAAGACTAGTAGGTTCCAGGATCCCAAAAGATTAGGACATCAAAAGAAGAATGTAGACCCAAAGCCAAAGGGTTCGACTGGGGTCACGTATTTGTCCCAGAGCCGTTCGGTATTCCTTACGCATGCCACGCTATCATCTAAATCTCCCCAGGTTTTCAAAGTTCAAGCATCTTTCCCCCAGAACCTGTTTTCTCCCACTAGACATGTTTGAAAGATTTTAAAAGGGGGAAAAGTTGGGGAGGGACATAGTAAGGAGCAACACTCATGAAGAAAAAAAAGAGCAAATGCACAATTTCATATATAGTAACAGTGATCAAAGTAGTTGTTCCTGAAGTACAGAAAATCTCACTTAAAATATCTAGTAGGGTAGTCAAATTAAGGAGAAAAAAAGAAAAAGTACAATATGACACACAGTAAAATATAAGAACACTCAGCTTCTCTGTCTTCTCAACAGTTACTGAGTAGTGGTCTCTCTCAATCTGAGTTTAATGCAGAACCTGGTCCCCCCACCGCCTTTTATTTTTATTTTTGGTCTTTGAACAGTGTCTGAAGTCACAGATATGTTTGGGCTTCATGAGACATTCTACCCCACTGGAAACTAAACCTCAACATATCTAAAATTAAACTTCTTATCCAACCCACTTCTTAGTCCCATTCCTGACTTTTTCACTTTTGCTGGAAATTATCTTCCTGGTTACCAAGGTTTAAGTTCTTGAAAGTTAATGTTGATTCTTCCTTTCCTTTCTCCATTAAGTCACTTGAATCCTGTTCACTTTTCTTTTTCATTCCTACTGGATTCACAAGTTTACAAAACAAAACAAAAAACCCAACCCAAACCAAAAGCCAATCTTCCAGATTTCAATTCATTCAACATATAAACATCAGATTAACTATCAGATTTCCACCTGTTACTAATCACAGCTTGACAATCACATTTTTAGGTACGCCTCCCTAACACATCCGGACCCTTCCCAACTATTACTGCTCCCCCCATTTCCTGATTCAATCTCATCTGTTCTGTTCTTAGGACTTAACTAGAATGATCCTATCTGCTTCAGGATTTCTGCTCACATGATTTTTCAACTTGGAATATTTTTCCTGCACTAATGCCAGGATCACCCAAACCTCACAGGAAAGTTCATGTCCCAAATCTTCCAAGAGATCTTCTCTAATCTCCCTAATAACTGTTGATCTTTCCTGCAGCTCAACTCTTAGAACACTTACTATTTCTATTACTCATCTCTGATAGTTACCTTTTCACAACGGCGTCTCCTTGCTTGACCTACTTTAAGGATTACCGCCTCCATAAAATCTGCCCCTAACTCTCGAACTTCCCCAACAAAAATGCTCCTCCTTCAGCCCTTTCCATCTCAATAAATGGCACACCTACCTACTCAATTCATTAAGCCAAGAAGCTGAATGTCATCTTTTCCAAAGCCCCATCCCCTCTTCCAATTCCATTTTCAAATTCTGTTCATTCTTTCTCTAAAATCTGTATCAATTCTGTTCATGTTTATGTCCGTTAGTACTGCTGAAGGCCAACCCATAATGACCTTTCCCTAAAACCACAGCAAGAGACTTCTACCGTGGGATAAGACTTCCTCATTTCTGCTCTTGCCTCTTTTCTAATCTTTCTCTGTATTATTCTAGAGTGATTTTTTCAAATATGTAAAAACCTCTCACTGGTTTCCCACAGTATTCAGAATTCAATCCAAAATCTCCAGTAAGGTTAAGTCAGGTGCTGCACGGTCCTGGCTGTCTTCTCCAACTTCACTCCCTCCCCTCCGAAGTTTGAACACTATCTTGCCACACTGGCCTCTCAGCTGTTAACTAGCCAAGGCTTTTCCTGATGCCTCTGCTTGAGCAGCAAGAACAGAACATACTCATTCTCTAGGTCTCAGCATGATATGTGTCTCTTAACCTTCGATTATTCTAATAGTCTAATAAGTTTATTTTCTGCCCTTAAATCCTGGCCACATTTTCTCATAGCACTGTTTTTACTTGTCATTTATCACAATTCGACATATCTATTTACTTGTGTAACATCTGTCTGCTCTACTATACCGTGAGTCCATGAGGACAAGGGCTGTCCCGTCTGGCTTTCCACTGTAAACCCACTAGGTCAGTTTATGTCTGACATGCAGCAGACGCCCCATAACTTACGTTATATGTATTTCTATCACTGCACTTATCACAGGGTTCTGTCATTACCTGTTTACACTGCTTCTCTACTGAAGAGTAAGTTCTCCTGAAGTCTTTGGATCCCTAGGACATCAGCATGGAGTTCAGTAATGTTTAATAAATCGAATTATTCAACTCAACTGTAAGCCTCTTACGAGCAGTTGTCATATTTTGTCTAAACTTTTGTCATCTACCATGATTACACACACTGGGCAGCCATCACAATGCCATCAAGTCTGGTAGAAAGCCTCAATTTTACTTCATGTGGGCACAGTAAAAAGAATTTAAATGCCAATTCTGCATCTATGAAAAGTCCTTGTCATATATTTTAAGGCTCACACGCACTCTTGATTTATGGGCGCAAACATGGGAGACCAGGGAGTTTAAATGAGGAGGCGCTAAAGATTTTTCCTATTAAAGTGCAGACTAACCAAGATTCTTTGTTTTTTTCTATCACGTCCTAGAATCTTCCTCACGTGTATAACATCTGATAAGAGTATATAATGTGGGCAAAAACTCAGGATCCTATGGAAAGAGACAAGTAAGTATTTTTGGATTAATGATTAGCAGATAAACTTGCCTTGGGGAGCAGTCAGAAGTAGTCATTAGAGATAGAATCAGATTTCAAGTGTTCTTGGCAATCAGGGATGAGAGATACCATGAACCTGACAGACCACAGACCACACACAAAGCCTTCAGGTGGTGGTAACGAGGGGTGGGGATATGGCTAAGAACACCGAGTCATAGCACATTATTCATAGCCTTAGGATAATTAAAAATGCCATATTGTCCTCATGGTTTTTAATCCACTGAAATACCTTAAACTTACCTTACTTACCTCCATCCCTGGAGGCTAACCATAACCCTAGATTCCCAAAGTCTAAGATCACGCTTCCAGTGTGAGAAGGCAAGCACTCCCTTTCCCTCAATGAATCTAAAGTCCATATGCAACAAAACTACTAATTCCCTCATTGCTTTCTGGGTAAAATGGAGAAAAGATGATATTCACAAGGGGGAAAGAACAGTGGAAGTAGGTACAGAGAAGATAATAATATGAAAAGGCAAAGCTTTTCTCCTTTCTCCAAAAGACGAGCAGTGTGGCAGAAGCTGTTCTTCTAGAGACAAAAACCAAAAACCTTTAGGGTCACTTTAGGACCCAAACAAAGATCTCCCCAGAACAAAAGGGCTCCTGCTGCTGGCCCCAACAACTTTCTCAAAACAAGAACCAGCTAACAGAAGGGAGGTACAGGGTGCAGGATTCAGAGTGCACAAGGAGGAAGCCTCTGAATGAGATACTTGACCTTAGATAACAAGTGGGTTAAAAGCAAGTTTCTGGAGCACAATAGGGTTCATAATCTCATCCCATAGGTGTTTTACTGGAGAACAACCGCAGTGTACCCTCAGGTACCAGGTCACTAGAAGCTAAAAAGAACTGAACCTTTTAAACAGAACCAGTTAAACAAACTTCAGCACTGGAGTCCACAAACTGAAGGCAGATGACAAACGCGACTAAAATTGCTATACATTTCTCATCTATTCAGCTGGGGAAAAAGCCAAATGCTCTTTGCCTTGAGAGAAATATAGTCGTATCACTTGGAAACATCTGAGAGGGAAGAGAAGGGTGGGTGACGGTAAAAGCCATGGCTCAGATGGTAAAGTGATGTGCTTCTGGTAGAACAGCTTCTCTTCCGGGGACTACCAAGAGGTGTGCAGAGCGCTAGGCATTTGAGAGCCTACAGAGTAAGAACGGACAGATGATCATCTTGGAAGTCTGTGATGGACCTTAAGTTTCTCTTCCTCCACAGACCGAAACCTCAAGCCCAGGATGGTGTTCTTTGGCCTTGGTTCTACAGAATGTCAGGGAGAAAGGCCTCTGTCCTTTTTTGTCAGCATCTCCTTTCTGTTCACTGGAATATTTTCCCTTAGAGGGCGAGCTTTTTTTTTCTTTGGCCGTTCCTGAAAAAAAAAAACCAACTTCAGTAGTTGCTGGTACTTCTGTCGCAGATATTGTCCACAAATATCATTATCTAAAATGTCTGGCTGCTGCGTGATGTTGATCCCCCACCATGATGGCTCCATGTTACCGTGAGAAACGGAGACAACAGACTCGTGCAGAATTTTGCCGATAGGTGCTGGTAGGACATGGGGTGCAATGAGTTATCGCACCTCACAGATCCAAATTTTTTAAG
The DNA here is from genome assembly GCF_010015895.1 of Lontra canadensis. Lineage (NCBI taxonomy): Eukaryota > Metazoa > Chordata > Mammalia > Carnivora > Mustelidae > Lontra > Lontra canadensis. The sequence continues at coordinate 1,517,853 of NW_022631099.1, read as the reverse complement.
TGTCCATGCTTCTCCCTAGGAAGAACGCTGATGATTTTCTCAAGCACAAATACGACTCTTTTGTCGGTAGAGGCGGCACTTCCTGAGAACCGATGGCTGTTCTTTAAGTGTTAGTGCAGAGGTAATCACAGCCTGGAATCTTAACTTGCGAGGCCCACCTAGAGCTAGCGTAAGAGCAAGTAGTTATCAAAAGATAAGCGGAGATAGGAGTCATCTTGAGCCACATCATAAATTCGTCTACAGCTAGGATATTTCTGATGAGCCGATCCCCGATGACTTTCACCGAGATGCACCAAACCTAACATCCTTAACAAACACACGGGGGAAATTCTCTGCAGAGCTTTTGGTGTAGACAAATTAGTTCTATTTGCTCTTTTTAATGTCAGACAGGAAGGTTTAGGAAATAGAGTCTCACTTGGAGGCCACAATTGTGTAGGGATATGTTCCAAGACCTGGACTGCCAGGGTGCTGAGCTGAAGACAGAAACTGAGAACATCTGAGGTACAACCAGAATCACGGTCCAGTCTCTGAAGAAAGTAAGGGCCAGTGCCTAGCACCAATGCTAGACAGCTTACATGGCAACTAAGCGATGTGCTCGAGTCCAGTGAAGTGGTCCAAGGGTTAAATGATGAGAATTCAGGCCGAAATTTGATCCAGAGCAGGGATCCCTGAAGCAGAGTTTTGTGCTCGGCTGGACCAATACTGTCAGAATTACACACTGACAGCTGGAGGCACTGGGGAGGCACATTACCGAACAGAGAGCAATGCCAGCAGAACTGTGGCTTACAGAGACATCTGAAGAGGTGATAATCCTGTGAAAACTCCCAAAGACACTTAGGTGTTTTGACAGTCAAGGTTAACGTCCAGCAAAACAAGGTGTTACAAAGGTCTTGCCAGCATGTTTAGAAATAATTTTATTAAAAGGAGCAACACTGAACACATTAAAATACAACTCCAGGGAACTATGTGCCACAAATATACTCCCCCCACCCTGCCCGTGAACAATGCATTCCGTCTGGCTGGAGGACACGTAACTGATTAGGGTTGCCAAATGAAGGCAGTTTGGCAGTTGTCAACAGACTGGTATATTTTGAGTTACTTCAAGGCTCTGACTGGGCGTATGTACCCGAAGAGTGATACCCAGTGATACCCAGTGTTCATCCTTAGAGAAATGATTAGCCTCTTCCAGGCTAGCCAGTTGTCCATCTTGCCTACTTATTCCATTTTATTTCTGCCTTATTGGTATACCATAAGAGAAAATACATGATCAGTGTGATCAAAAAGTTAGTGTTCTGTTTTGAATACAATATCAAGTTTGTCTGGCTTTAAAATTTTTATTCTTAGAGATAAAAAACTGGGACTCTCTGCTCAGGTTTTAGACAGGGCTCTAAACAGATTTACGAAATGTGAATATCCTCCTTCCCTGAACCTTATTAAGCGCGACTGTATGACACTTCGTCATGTTAAATAACACGCTGAGGAACCCAGTTAGGGACACGGCACCAAGGGGGAAGACTGATTCTTGATGGCAATTAAATTAGCCCAACTGTGCCTCCCATTGATTGCAAAAAGAAGCAGGAGGCTACTGCCCTATTCACATCCCAAACAACCTCATTTTAGAAATTATTTGAGGAACGTGGTATTTTATTTTTTTTAAAAGACTTTATTTGAGAGAGAGAGAGAAAGCGTGCATGCGAGCAAGCATGAGTGGGGTGGAGGGGCAGAGGGAGAGGGTGAAAAAGACTCCCTGCTGAGTCAGGAGCCCAACACAGGGGTCAATGACCTGAGCCAAAGGCAGGTGCTTAACCAACTGAGCCACCCAGGTGCCCTGAGGAAGGTGATATTTTAAGAGGGTATATAGAAGTGACGTATTTGTATTTATGTCTCTGGTAGGGAGAACATTTTAAAAGCCTCTTCCAATGTTGTTTATATATATATATATATTTTTTTTTTTGGTAGGGGGATCTACTATTAAAAAAAAAGAAGAAAAGCATATAGCTATTTCTTCCATTACACAAGAAATTATAGAGCTGCGTTTTAAGAGGGGATGAAATTAATCTTTTTAATTTAATGTTCTGGCAATAGCTATATTGGATTCCAAGCAGGGGAGATGGTTATTTTCTCAACATTGCCAATGTCTGTTGAATACCTATAATCAATTGGAAATGTTAAAAAGATTTAGCTAAGTATTATTAATAAGATGGCATAAATCAAGAGCACAAATAGGAACTACTCTATTCTGTGATGTGCCTTGTTTTTTTTTGGGGGGGGGGGGAAGGCGTGTTGCGTGCAAAAACACACAGACATTATCCAGAGATTACAAGCATCATGGGGACAAGAGCGGGGAGAGGATTTTACTAGTGGAGCCAGTGTCTTTGTAGATACCAATTCCATACTCCTTTCGGTAAGTTACCTAGTTTGGGAACACATGCATTCTTGCTCCTTGGAAACCAGATACACACTCTATCTCCTTTCAAGCCTCTTGGCAACCACAGCTTCCAATGGGCGCCCTCTATGTCTGACCATTAGATGTAAACTCTTCACCCTCTGTATTCCGTGTTTGTTGGGGCATGAGAAGCAACACAGATGGGACTTCCCAACATCTACAGCATGGTTTGATGTGGCATCATAGAAGCAGACATTATACTGCTGAAGTTCGGCAGGATTCACTTAAGTTCTTCAGGATACTCACGCATGCCCACAAAATCAATGAGCACAGTATTTACCTGTAAGCTACAGGCATTCCTTCCAGTGTGAGAGCGGACAGACAGAATACCAATGTACATGTTCACTTCTGCAGTGAGACCAATGGCCAGCCAGGGCATCCCCCCGGTGGCTGTAGTGCAGCTGTGGCTGTGGTGTCAGAATCAACTCCTCTGCACTGGCCAAGTGCTCAGAGAAGCCAACTGAAATCACCACCTTGCTGCTACCGTCCGCCTGAGCTCTGCAGGGCAATCATGTATAATCTATTCCTGGTATCCTAGAAAATACCCACCCTTCACATCCAAGTGGGGGCAACATACACCAAACATACAGCAGCCATTCCTTCCTATGAGCGGGGAACAAAGCAGAGGTGTTTTTGTCTCGAAAGACACCCGTGTGTCATGTGTAAGTTAGCTGGGTATACACCAGGTCATCTGCGGCGCTAGCACTACAGACCAGGATTCATCGTACTCAGCAAGGTTCAGTTCAATATAAGAAATGTAGTCTATCATGGTACGTAGTTTAGGTATGTAGTTTACTGTGGAAAACTGGTATTTTTACTTAGAGGTAAAAGCAAAATCCTTACTGAGTATCCATCTGGCCATGAAGAGACACCAGACATGAAACAGATCAAATCTGTGCATTCCACACAGAAGTGCACACACTGCATCCACTCGTGTGCGGTTAGGGTGCTAGTTTGGATAACGCCTCTTTGGTGCATATGGTAACATAAACAGGCTCTTCTTGGAGAGAAGGGGCCAATTTAATGCGTATCTCGTGGGTATACATCAGGACTATCTCTTCTGTAGATACTGGAAGAAAGAATGTATTAGGGAAATGCCTTTTGTTTCCAGGAAAGCTAAGAAAAAGGGAGACTGTTGAGAGCTGGAGTGTTTTTGCCCTTTTTATTTCCCCTCAGACGGTAACCCAAGCATGCGCGCAGACGGGCCTGCAGCACGGGCGCGGCAGCCACCTCTCCCGCAGCGCGGTCCATACACGCGGTTCACGTGCGCCCGCAAGCCATCTGGGACGAAGAGCCGAATCTCTGCTGCCCACGCAGCGCAGCATGGCGCGCACCAACGACCCTGGGGGACTCCTCCTGCTGCGGAGGCTCCCAACGACACGTGAGCTGGGGACAGACAGAGGTTTATCCTCTTCCGATCGCCTGCAACTCATGCTGCAAGCTGAACTTGCTGGGTTTGTCACCGAAAACGCAAAGCTTCTCTGCATCTCCTGATGTATGTTTAAAAAAAGCAGGAAGGCCCTTCACACAACGTTCATGTTCTTATTGTTTGCTTGAGCGTTTCTGATTTGTTGGGGGGAAGAAAAGACCCTTGACGTACGAAGTTGGGCTTAACTCCCCAGAGCCCAACTCTCCCAAGGTAACTCACTGCTTCAGGGTACTTTACCTTCGTGTGGGGCTGGGTCTTGATGGAGCCGTATTCATATTTCTTCTTTCCGCTGCCTTATTAATATCTGAAAAGAATAATCAACCCATCTGTTCAATGCTATGGAATAAAAACAAAATCATCAGCACATTTCAAATGAAAGCAACAACAAAAAAACTACAATGACAACCAGATGGTGTAAGAAAATCCATTCAGCAGACACACTGTCACTTGGGCAATTTTTATTAAGTTATGGCAGTACATTGTCATGGTTTGGTAAGGAATGTCCCTCAGTTTATGCTTTAACACGCTATCAAGTCCTAAACCTAACTGCCCCCTCCAAAAGTAGAAAAGGTTGCCTTCTAAACTCTTCGAGTGCCAGCTCCAAGATTCTTTTTTGAGGGCAGGAGAGTGGGAGAAAGACACGAGAGACAGAGTTTAAAAAAAGAAAAAAAGAAAGAAAGAAAGAAAGAAAAAAGAAAAAAAAGCAGCAAAGGAAAATAATTCCATTTTATGTTACAAAGAAGAAACAGCCGGACTCTGTTGCTTAAAACTGCCAATATGCCATGAAGCAGGGCCTACTTTTAATGTGCCTTGTGTTGCATTCCCTTGTATAGAATGTTCCAGAATGAGATGTAGAAAAGAATATTTCTTTCCTAAACGAAGTATATTACATGTTAGCAACTACAATCCTCACAGGTAAGTATGGAAAGTAAAGGTAAGTACTTCAGAATAAAAACTGGCATTTGGTTAGGTAGTAAAACACTCCACACAAGAAGTTTTCATTAGAGAAGTGTGGCATTTATAACCAGGTAAGGGAGAACAGTGGAATCATACAAACTTACAGAAAAGCCAGTTTGTGCAGTTAAGGCCTACTTGCTAAAAACAAAACAAATCTGCTTTGCAAAAACCGAAATGAATAATAAAAACACCATGTATGAGTAAGAACTGACGAATTATCTAAAGAAATGTACCAATCTATGTCGAAAGATAACACAGGGTAATTTTTATGTGACTTACAGATTAATAACTGTATTAAAAATTTCAATCTTTGGTTGCATGAAGAAATGAAACTGTGTCCCGCTGCAGTGTAGTTTTGTTCTCCATGTTCCATATTAAGCAACTGGCAGCGTATCTAATGACATTAAATGGTATTAAGCACTCACATAATTAGAGTACTTTAAAATAGTAATTATGTATTTAAAAAATTCCAACCAGAGTCCTACGGTGTGAGATCACAGCAATAACACAGAACTTAAGAGGTCTGCTACAGACCTTACCCCGCTATGCTATCAACTTTGAGTTCCTATTTAAGTGAGAATAATCTTCAGTACCATTTTAAGTCAGAGTTTCTGCTGTATCTAGGAGAAGAATGACTTTTGATAAACTGAAGGTAACATAAATCTATACAATAAGAGAAGCATATTTCACCCGAAGTTGCCTCTCACATTTTCAATTAAGTAGACAAAATGCTATCATCCCTCTATTAAAAAAAAATAAAACTAAAAAAATAACGTCTATACAGGACTTGGCCAATAGTAATATCTGACCACTGCTTTGGTATGGCAAGTAGCACTTTCACTTACAACCCCAAAAGCTCAGCAACAGCTGAACTGCACATTATATAATGATTAGTTCTTTTATGTGTTATTGTGAAGAATATTGGTTTAGGTTTCGAAGGGCCTACTGACCTAGTCTACTTACTTTGTACTGCTCTCTAATATGGGGTGATTATGATTCAGAAAGAAATGTCACCTCTTTGTTTAAGTCGTTTTCTATGGAATATACTGAGGGTAGTAGGGGTGTGAAGATTTCTTTTAAATAAGCACGGGATCTCCCAGCAGGATTCCAGGTATTATTGGATGGTCTTGTGAATAAAGAAAGCTTCTCTACTAAATATTGACTTGACCTGAACATTTAGGTTAGAGTACAGAACATATGGTACCATTTTAGCGGGCACATTTCTATTAATGTGATATAATTTGCTTACATGGTATGAGAAGGACTATTACACTATCAAATTATATTCATTTCTGTGAGCACCTACATATTAGTACTGGGGAGACCAAAGTAGTCATGTATTATACACTTTTGGGGCAAAGCTGGCTCCAGTTAGAATGAAGGAGGTAAATATTTTACTTTGAAGTTAGTGAAATTTTTTTGCAATTATTTGAAAGATTATTTAAAATTCAAGATTATTTTATCTTTAAACCATTTTGATTATAATTTGCCTCCTACTATCTATTTTCACTAAATAGTCTAAAGCAATTATATCTGGATGGTGTGGCTTATGTTTCTTCTGTAAAAAAGAGAACTCTTAGACCATTTTAAGTTTCTTCTTAAATGCCAAGTGTTTGTTTATTCACCTATATTTAAGAGTTCCTTATACCTCCATCTTGGGTGAGATATGGAGAAAATGAGACCTGAAGTTTTTGATAGTTTCACTGCCACCCAAGAGGGCTGGCTGCTCAGGTTAGAGGAGGGTTGGGGGGTGGGTTTCAGTGAGAGTTATGAAAGCAAAACTGTTATCACCACCAAGACCTATACACAAAAAAATCCTAATACATGGTCACATAGAACTTTTGGAAAACCTATGAGTTCAGAAATACAGGAAGAATAGAGAAGCTGCCAAAAGTAAAATAACTTCAGGGTACTGGTCACAAAGCATAATTAAGATTTAAAGAGTCAAGGAAAAAACCCTTGTCCCAACCCCTCCCCCCTCTTTTTTTGGTCACATAATTTAATAACCCACCAACTGGGAGGTCGGAGGTTGTTTGAAAATGCAAATATTGGGACTGGTAAAGGGAGCTTTTGTATTAATTGGTTAATTCGATTTTTTCCTTCTTAACTCTTTACAGAGATATATAATCTACACCAAGGAAATAGAAATAATGTTAATATAAAGGAAAAGAAAAAAAAAGATGGAAAGACAATCTGGCCACCTTTCTGGACATTAGGTAGGGAACCATAATTGGAGAGAATTTAATCAACAAGAGGGTAGTGGCAACTTTGATGTTTCTTTCCCCTCCTGCTCTATCTCATCCTGGCCAAATGCCCTTAAGACCTGAAGTCAGTCTCTCATTGTCTCTTTCACCTCAGCTTGGTTGGTACCTCCGTACTTTGGTAGCTATATTAGCTATGTGAATGCCATTCAAAATCACCATCACAAGGTACCTTGGCCTGAATATCTTCTAAGGTTTCTTCTGAAAATAGTTAAAAGCACTTTTCAGTTAAGGATTTTCAGGCAAGAAAAATAACACCAACTGAAGGGATCTACATAAAAGGAAACAAACCAGAAAATAATCTAGAAAACACGATGTCACACAGGAAGTGGCAAAGCTGTTTTAAGTCACAAAAGATTGGGGTAAAGAACTTTCAAAGAATGACACAATGCCTACTGTACAATTTTAGTTTAGGCTAATATGCTAGACAGGGTTCACACAATGGTCTTTGTACAATGCTATAAATAAAAATGCATGTTTCATTCATAGTACCAAGAATGGCTTTGCTCTATTATTTCTAATTGTACCATCATAAAAACAACTCTTTTCACCTTAAAATCAATTTTTATCACAAGCTATCATAATGGAACACCATAAGGACTATTCTAGCATGAATTGCTGCACTTAGTGACAGTATCACTGTTGGGACTGTTGGCTGCTGAAAGAACCCAGAAGCCCAAGTAATTTTGATGTGATTATAAATGAAATAAAATTCCCCAAAGGCTTAGTTGAAAACCAACTAATAATCAGTAATTACTAAATTGGAACTATGTAATGATAAAGATAACGCCACTTGAAAAACCATACTGACAAGAAAGAGGTTATCACACATTAAATTCCCCAAACTGGGAGGGGAAAGGATTGGACTTCTCAGTTAAACTATATTTATGAAGATGGCCTTGATGGTATACTATAACATCAGGAATACATAACAAGTTATAATGCAATGAGTCAGGGATAAGAGAATGCCCTGCTCGTTGTTTCTCAATCCTTTAAGCTTACTTTAAAAACTATGCATTCCCTCATATTGGATTCTTTCTTTCATTCTCTAATTAAAATAGTGAAATCTGAATTTGTGGGGCGCCTGGGTGGCTCAGTTGGTTAAGCGGCTGCCTTCGGCTCAGGTCATGATCCCAGCATCCTGGGATGGAGTCCCACATCGGGCTCCTTGCTCGGCAGGGAGCCTGCTTCTCTCTCTGTCTCTGCCTGCCACTCTGTCTGCATGTGCTCGCTCTGGCGCTCTCTGACAAATAAATAAATAAAATCTTTTAAAAAAATAGCGATTATATCTTTAACTATATTAGATGATTATTCCTAGGTACAGGAATGGGGGAAACAATGATAACTTTTATTTACAGAATGCTTACTCTGTCCCAGAGCCTGTACTAAGAACATCATTGTACACTATCTCATTCAATCCTTTCTATAACACTTGGAGGTAAGTACTATGATCTCTATTTTGCGAATGAGGAAATTTGAGATTTAGAGAAATTAACTGACTTTTCTTAGATCACATGATGGTCAGGAGGCAGAGCTAAGATTCAAATCCAGATTTGTCTGACACCAAAGTGCTTAACTATTATGCTATACTGCTCCAACAGGGAACAGAAAAACATGGTTTCCATTATGAACGCTTGCTAAGACTCCCTGATCAAAATGACAGAACCTGGGATAAGCCCAGTCTATGCCAGTCACACCAATGTTTAAGTGCCCCAGATACCCAGCAGGGCAGAGCCTACTTATTAAATTACCACTTCGGTTTTTATCACCTCAAACTACAGCTGACCCCTGAACAATGCAGGGGTTAGGAGTGCTGTTCCCATGCAGCGGAAAAACTTGACTACCTAAAAACTTAACGGCAGCCTACTGTGGACCGGAAGACTTACTGATAACATGAACAGTCAATTAACATGTATTTTTGCATGTTATATGTATTATATACTGTATTCTTACAATAAAGTAAGGTAGAGAAAAGAAGATATTATTATGGAAACCATAAGGAAGAGAAAACACATCTACAGTACTATAAAAAAAAATTCACATATAAGTGGACTTGTGCAGTTCAAACCCATGTCGTTCAAGGGTCAACTGTACAATGTTTCTGACTTTGCTACCGATATTCTATTCACTTCAACACTTTAGAAAAAAATTCTACATCATTTAATTTTCTGCCCTTTTTACTTCTTTCGAGGAAAGAGCACTCGCCTGATCAGCATATCTGAGTTCTAGTCCTAATGGGAGTGGTGGATAGTTAGTCAAGTCATTTGATTTCTCTAAACCTGATGAAATGGATACTCTACCTGTGTTGGTTATACTGATTCAAGGACAGCATCAGCATCACTAATTTAGACTCACAAAGATGGAGCTAATCTAAACTGGTAAAACAGCCTGAGCTACAAAAAATGTAAAATACAGGCTTATTTAACACAGGTAAAATTTCCGCTAAACTGTACAAGTAGAAATCCTTACAGACCTGAATTAACACACTTATAAACAGTTTCTAATCAGCTCAATCAGACGCCTCTAGGCCTACTATGTGTCACACTCTGTACTACGCCTTACACATACAGAAATAACAAGGCTAAAGTCTCTGCTTTAAAGGAGTTCACTGTTTAATAAAGGAGAGTGGGACATACACAAGGATAATCAGAATCTAAAGTAGGTTTACTGCAGAGACACTGAAGGCTTGTGTGGCAGGGGAGAAGAGACTGAAAAGAATAAGGGGTAGGAGGGACAAAGAGGAGGCAGGGATGGCCTAAGAGAAGAGTCCTGAAGGATGAGTAGTTTAGAAAGCTCAGAAAGAGAAGAGTCATTCCAGCCCATGTAAAGGTGAAGGAACGGCGTGAAGAACATAATTAGTAAGTTTAGTGTAGGGAATAGGGGGACAGGAGGAAGAAAAGAGAGAAGAATTACAGATGCAAGCCAGAGTTAGAAAAAGGTCACAAAAAACTTTGCTGCTGAAAAGGAAAAAATTGGTGGCAAGAGGGTCTGTATACACTGAGCTACCATAATAGAGTCTCAGTGAAGCTAAATTAATAAAGGATTCCTATACGTATATTATCCAAAAAAGGGGGGGCAGGAGTATTTAAACCTAAGATATTCAAAATATTAACTATAGTAATGATTTCCAAGGATCACTGGTTTGACAATGAAGGGTACAGGAATGAGAAAAGTATTTAAAAGGTTATGATTCTACCTTCAGTAAAGGGATATAAAATAAACTTGGGCCCCAAGTCAGGAATTAATAGCCAACAATATTAGTTTAACCCACTGTGCTGGAAGAAACAGACAACCAAGCACCCTTCCTTAGTTTTTCCTAATACTTAAAAACAAACAAACGAACGAACAAAAAAACAACTTAGTGTGATTAAAAAAAAAACACATAACACACAATTTATCATATTAACTATTATTTTTTTTAAAGTAAGCTCTATACCTAATGTGGGGCTTGAACTCACGACTCAGAGATCAAGAGTAGCATACTTTACAGGTTGAAACAGCCGGGTGCCCCCATACGAACTATTTTTAAGTGCATGGTTTAGTACATTGAATATATTCACACTGTTATACAACAGATCTTCAGAACTTTTTCATCTTGCAAAACTAAAATTCTTTATACCCATTGAACAGTTTCCCACGTCCCCTCTCATTTATATATATATATATATACACACACACACACACACACATACTTTTTCATTCTTCACGTCGCATTCCTTTCATGAAGAAATATCAGTACCACCCGAGAAGATGGCTAAACATCATTCTCAGACCTCATCACAAACTTTGAGAATCTGAGGATGAAGCCTAGGAACCTGTATTTTAACAAGCTTCTCAGGTGATCCTTGGCAAGTATTTGGGAACTGTATTATCTATTTATCCCTTAGCTTATGTACAACACATACTTAGATCCTCCATTTAGAAACCTCTTTAAACTCTTGTATTCCAGGAGTAATAACCCATAAACATAATGCTACAAAGAAAACGTCATGACAATGGCTAAAATCTGTCAAAGTATAACCCTTGAAAACAGTATAGAAAACATAATCATATCGCTACCTCCAAAGGAAATGGAATCATGAACCCAAGTTTCCACTGTACTAAAGTTAGTAATAATATCCAATTGTAAGGTCAGTGTCCCTGCCCCCCAAGGAGGAGTGTATACCAACAACTTCTCTTCAATTTCACCTGATCATTCAAAAAGTATCCTGAAAACTTAAGCTTTTTTCCCCAATTACCTAGTTATAAAAGAGCAAGAAAAATATTATCCACTGAGCTTGCCACTTTTTGATAGCGTATTATCCAGTTCTTTGGCTAATAAATGGCAAAATTTCAACTAAAGTTCTCTCTAAATTCTGCACACTAGACCTGTTGATGTTGTTTTGCTGGCAGGGGCTAAAACTCCTACTTCTTCTTAGGCATCTGGTTTTCATATCTAAATGCATCTCTTTGCAAGAAGAGAAAAATGGTCACACATATGATTTCACATCTACACCACTAAAAGCAAAGTGGAGGAAATCTAAATTTAATAAGCAGACCATGGAATCTTGGTAGGTCTGCTTTCTTTGTTTTCAAGAGGTAAAAGCATCCTACTGATGCAAATGGAAGGAATTAAAATACTAAAAACTCTACAGATATTCTAACTATTGCTATTACCTCTAGTTCAAACCATGAAGCCAAAGAACATTTTACAGTTAAATTACAGTTTTGCTTAAAATGTATACCAACCATAAACCAGAGTTGCCAATTCCTATTAGTAATCTGGGATATGAATAGATTAGTACTAGAATCTGATTCAATCTTCTATTTCTAGTGAAAACTCATTTTCTAAAGCCTAAATCCGGGGGTCTCAAAACCATAATGTACCTAAAAATTGCAGGGTTTGCTTCTGAAAGGTAGATTCTCCAGCCCCCAACTCCAGAGTTGGGGGGGATGGGAAGCTGAATACAGATGTGTATTTTCAACAAGCTGTTCTAGTGACTGATGGTGTCCTGAAATAAGTTTATAATCTTAAGTTTTTGTACTGAACGAAATAATATTTTTTATTTTTTTCTTTTGGATATCAAGAATAATTTCTGAAGAGACATTTAAAAATAAATTTCCTGTATCATCTCTGATGGTAAATACATGTTATTACTATCTCAATCTCCAACTGGATAATTAGGTATACTCACTTAAAGCCAAATTACTCATAATTCAAAGTTCTCCAAAGCTTGCTCACTAACTGCAGGATCAACCTAACCTTCAGTAATTCAATCACTCTAGATCCAAACCAGGGGACCACTCAAGATATTTCATAGAGCTCAAGTTATAAGACATTCTGCTTTCTAAATGTTCTCCAATGCAACTTAAGTTGCCCTGATCCTTGCCTAAAGTTGTCAGTCTTTATGTAGGTCAACAACAATGTTGTTTCGAATAGGAAATAAAAGGAAAAGAGTATTATGGTGTGCAAAAGTTCTGATTTTTTGAGGGGAATTTTCTTAACATAAAAATAATTGATAATGAGCACTGGGTGTTTTACACAACTGATGAACCACTGAACTCTACCTCTGAAACTAATAGTACAATATATGTTAATTAATCGAATTTAAATAAAAAAAAGAAAAAAGCACTTGGTCCAGTTGACCTATTATTTCTTTCTTTTTTTTTTTAGTGATAGGCTAAAGAATGAAAATGACCATCCCTATAAATATTCATGTCTGGTGGTAATAAAACCACCATTTAAAAAGCAGCAGGCATGCTGGTATTATATATTTAGCTGTCAGTATACTTCATACTTCTCTAATGTGCTACGGCTTCAGACAGTGGCCTTACCCTGATCCTTTCATTAACGCTTCTCATTAATGAAAGTAGCATAGAGGGTAATATTCTGTTGGTCACTGCCCTTTTCACTTCTTGACAGTTCAACTCTGCTTAAGCCAAACAGTCTAGACAAATGTGTATGCTGTTCACAGGACAAATCTTTTGGCACAAAAAAAAAGCTGACTGAGCTTTAAAACCACCTGTCTCAAAACACATGGTAATCATTAGTAAACCGCAAGGTAAAGAGAGGAAACAGAGCATGGCAGAAAGAACAGTCAGTTTGGGAAAACACTAGGACCTAAACATGTACATAGGAGGATAGCAAGACAACGGTACCAATGAGATCTTCCTCTCTTGGACATCTACAGTGCATATGTTTAGCATATTAAAGTTCTGGAATAAGGACACCTCTTTATCTCATTATTTCCCAATTTTGCTTGACCACAAAATCTTATCTTCAATAGTATCCTGAATATGTTCTACTAAGTATATGATTTGGGCAAAAAAATCTAACTTCTCTGAGCCATTATTTCCTCACAAGCAAAAAAAATTTAGTAATATCAGCCTACCTATCTCACAAGATGATTAGTGGGAGCAAATGAATTGGTACTGTAAACCTACTTTTAAATCATATGCACTGAAGGTTGTATGTGATCATTACCATTAAGAGTAATAGTTTAGGAATAGACGTTTCATTCTTTATATGGGGAGTCAAAAACAAAGAAACAAAGATAGTTGAAGGGAATACAATTTTAAACACATTTCCTCCACAGGTATCTCATTCAAATACTAAATACATTTCCTCCACAGGTTTCTCATTCTCTTACAAGTACAAATGAATTCCAATACGTCTCACCGTAGTAACAAGCGATACAAAGGCACTGCCATCTGCAGGCCACAGGGATAGAATGCTTGCAATGGTACTTAAGAATGAAGTTTCAAACCATGAGGCACTCTTTTTCTTCTTCCTTTTTTTTTTTAATCATACTTCTAAAACCTTTCTCCAAAGGACTTAGCTTTTGAGCACTGATAGCTTGAACCTCCATGTGCTGAAGTTTAGAAACGGACCTGAGTAAAAAATTCTCATTTCTTCTCTAAACAGGACTGATCACCTTTAGCCTTATATAAGTTCTACATTTTGCTCTTACCAAGGTAACTCCAAGGAATGTGGATTTTTCTTTTTAGTAGACTTTGAAGAAACAACACCTGAATGGTCTGAGCAGACTTTTCTGAGTTTCCTTTCAATAAATTAAAGTAAATCTGCTCTCTCACACACACAATGTTTATGGACCAACTACAAATAGAACAGACTGTTGACATAAATAAGTTAATCTGTCAATGCTTCCCTTTGTTTGAAAAACCTAATTAGCTTTTTTCAACAATGCATTAATCGGCAGCATCTGATCTAGCCAGAGAAAGGAGCTCCTAATGCCTTCTTGAAATATGTGGTGTTCACTGGCATGTGAGCCTGAACCACCTGCAGCTAGAAAAATTCCTTCCACTGGGCCCTGGAATACAGTTTCTCCAGCACATTCTACAAGGAAAACTACAGTTTCTATGTTTTAGGTTAAAAAATCATGTCAGAGGTTTCAAATGAAGATGACACGATGACACGTGTCATGACACGAGCTAAAAGAAAGGCAAAGAAACTAGAATATAGGAAGAAACAGTAAGTAGCCAAGTGATCTCCAATACCCACAATGCAAAAGCTTGGGCTTTACTGGTTGGAAAAAGGCAACATGGAAGTGAGTTTTCACACCCGGACTGACTCATACAGAAAACATTCAATCTAGAGTTGTCAAAAACCAAAACTGCTCCATGGTCATACGCAGAAAGAGTCAGGTGGTTACCATGCCACAATGCTACCAGAAAAGTGAGGAGGCACACCGGCGCACGGGAGCTGACAGTTCCTGCAGGTCCCTGGGACTAGCGCTTGTAAGTCAATAATGAGACCAGTTTACAACGAAAAAAGCCTTGTAATATCATCATCCCCAAGATCCTGGAGCATTTCACGGAATCCGCTATGCCTCAGGGAAAAAAAAAATCTATGCACGGAGCGAAAGCCAGGACGACAATTAACCCCGTACTCCTAGGGCAGCGTTTCCCAAAGCGTGGAACGCAGAGTAACTTCAGGAGGAACAAGGACGCACTGTTTAATAGATAGATATTTATTTTTTATGAGCATTAGAAAAATAACTGGCTTTCCATTATACGGTTTGTGATTTACGTTTCCACCTTAAACAAATGTATTTCAGAAGGAGGAGGAAAAAGGAGTCAGTTTAAAGAAAAAAAATTAACATTTGGTAAATAAATTAACAGTACAGAAGGTACACGACAGAAAGGTGTAACGCGAGAGACTGAAATTTGGGAAGCGCCGTCCTCAAAAAAGCCCCCGGCGGGTCGTGGGGAGCGGAGAGTGACCTGGGTCAGGAGACAGAAGAGCCAGCAGGTTGGGGCGTTGGCTCTGTCGCTAGTTTCCACGGTAACCTCGGGCACAGTTTCTTTCCCCATCCTCGGGGCCCGGGGTCCGCGTTATAAAATGAGTGGAGGTATCACGCGACAAGGAGACAGACGCCCCGAGGATGCTGTCAAGGGGCCGCGAGGCGGCGGCGACGGGGGCCAGCGTTCGGTTCGCCGCACGGCACTGCACGCCCGGTAGAACGCCCGGAGAGGCGGGCCACCTCAGTCCGAGTTCGAATCCCGCCTGCGCCACCGACTCGCTGAGGACCCGCAGGCGAGCGACTTCACAGTTTCAAGAAAGGGACGCGGGGTGTGCAGGCCTATCCTACAGACAAGCTCGGAGGACTACTGTCGGCGGTTCGCGCACAAACAGGCGGCCGCGGTGCGGCGCCGCCCGGACCCGAGCCCACCACCGGCCGCCCCGGCTGTCCCGGCCTGGGCTTGACGGGAGCCAGAGGCCGCGCCCCGCACCGGGCATGCGCAGCTCCGCGCGCACCCGGAGAGGAGCCGAGGCCGCGGTCGCGCGTCGAGCGGGCCCTCCCGCCTCAGCCTCCCCATCCGGCCCGGGCCCCTCAACCGCCTGCCGTGAGCCCCACGCCTCGGCGGACGGCCACCGCTTCCCGGCACTCACCGCTACCAGCGCGGCGGGCTCCCGGCCGCTCCTTCGCCTCAGGCCCGCCCCTGCCGCCTCCACCTCAGCCCACCTGCCCGCCGTAGGACAAAGGCGCCACCAACCGACCGGCGCGGGCACGAGGCAATGGCGGCCGGGGCGGAGAGTGGGGGCAGAGGGCGCGCACGCAGCGGCAGGCGCGGCAATGTCGCAAGAGCGCGTGGGTTTACGGCAGGGCTGAGTTGGGCGTCGATCTCCTTAGCAATCAGGGCGGGGAAGTGGCTCCTGGCGGCCGTTGAGAACGCTAGGGGTTGCCTAGTAACGGCTCCAAGGCTAAGGATGGGTCCAGGCTTGGTCCTCCGACCCCAAAGGCTTCGCCTTTCTGATATTCGGAGCGCCTTTTCTCCCATTCTAACTGTGGAAATAGATCATTTAAATCCTAAAACACTTTGGTTTCGTTTTTCATAAAACACAACAAAAAACAAAACACCTTTGGATGTGTGTGTTGGAGAATAGTATATGTATTCCCGTTACCTCCGAATCCCAAGGAACAAAGAAAGCAGAGAGGTAGAAAAACGCTTTATTTAAATTTACATTTAAATAGGCTGTGTACCCTATTAGTTTTGCTGACAAGGGGCAAAAGGCTTCTGTTGATATTAGTTACAGGTTCTTTTTGAGTTATTTCTTCCTGGAATATTTATTCAATGTCAAAAATAAATACCGCAGAATGTAATTGTTGACTATGAAGCATGCAAAATGCTGTATTGTTAATTTTTTTCTAGAATAATTTGTCAGAGGGATGGAATTTGTTCACACAATTGTAAATACACTTCATTAATCACAGCTATCGCTATATGAACCAGGTAGGCTTTTTTATTAGTTAGGAATTGTCTCAGACCCCGCTGGGGTCTAGTTTTTCTCTTTGTGAATAGTGCATGCCAAGGAAAAATGGTGGCTGTGGAATTGGAATGCTATGGGAAGTCAGATTTCTTTGACAACCATTCATTTGCTCACCCCTTCACTCATTTGCTCACTGAATGTTTATTACACACCTACTAGGTGGCCCTATGATTTATTAGACACCTACTTTTGAAACACTGTCATGAGCAAATGGAGACCCATCTCTGCTGTCTTTGAGATTACTTTCTAGTAGAGAGAGAGAATTAGGGAATAATCACAGCTGAGTGTGTAATTACAAACAGGTAAATATTTGAAGGAAAGAAACAGAGACACACAGTATTGTCTCGTTAGTCTCACCTGTGATGAGTGCAGGGTATGCCTGACGCCTTTGGACAGATATGCGTCATCTTTGGGTCCTTAATAATTCATAATTCATCATGGCACCTGGGATTTCCCACCTCTGCTGAGAGCTCCCAGAGCAGATAGGGACATCTACGCCCAGGGATTATTATTTTTTTCTCTATTTTTCCTATGTTGTTCACTCACTCTAGGTGAGAAGTCTCCGGATTTTATAGATTCACCTGCTTCCCTGGTATCCTTTTGTGCGTAGGTGAAGAACCACACTGGACTCAGTTCAGAATCTTCTGCTTCTTTCCTGTGTTAGCCCTTTTTGATGTTTATGCCATAAAATTGTATGCTTTTCCATTTTTTGGTTGAGTTGATTAATTCTTTTAATTTTCTGATATCCTTTAACTTATTTTTACTATTATTATTTTTCTGGTGAGATATACAGAGACAGAGATTTTGTGGCCCAACTTCATCTTCCTATCTTTTCCCATCCAGAACATTTCACATTATATCAGTTGTTATTCACGCCCATCCACGAGATAGATGCTATATAATTTGAACTTCAACAATTCCTTAACATTTCAAACTTTTATCTTTTTAACTCTGCTAGGTTTGCAAAATTTAACTGTGTTGAAACTTACAACTACTTCTGTGGTCCCTAGACCAGCAAGCAGCATCAGTAACACCTGAGAACTTGTTAGAAATGCAGAATTTCAGTCCTACACAAGACTCATTGAATTAGAAACTCTGAGGGTAGGACCCAGGCATTTGTCCTTTCCCAAGCCCTCCTTGGTGATTCTGATGCATCCTAAAGTCTGAGGACTACTGCTGTAATGTATTCATTTTATTTGCTGTGTAGTATTATTTTGTATGAATCTGCCACAGTTTGTGTATCTGTACTAAGGAATGGTTAGATTTTCTTTCGGCTGAAAGTGTGCTGGCTCTGAACACATTAGTACCTATCTCTTTGGGTACATCAAGGACACACACTTAGGAGTAGATTTGCTGACTCTGTAGTATGTATCACATCTCAGACTCTAGGAGGGTTAGCCAGACTGCTCTTCAGAGAAGTATGTGTGGTGTATTAATGCATGGTTCTGCCTGCAATGTATAAGTACCCTTTCTAGATACCCTTATCAACTTTGGATATTTTTGGATTTTATTCATTTACTTATTTTTTGCTTATGACTCTAGGTATGCAAAAATATTTTTGTTGTTTTAGTTTGAATTCTCCTGAATTTAGTGATATCGAGCGTATTTTCTTATCCAAGTTTTTCCTGAGTTTCTTCCTTTATGAACTGCTTGTTGGTATTTCTAGACCATTTCGCACTGGGTTTATTTCTGTTTTTCTTATTGATCCATAGGAGTTGTTTATCTATTCTGGATACCGATCTCATGTTAGGGTTCGGTCTTCTCTCTGTGGTTTGTCATCTTACTTTGTTAATGGTATCTTGTCATTCACAAGTTTTACAGTTTAATGGAGTCATATGTTTCAACCTTCCCCTTTATAATTTGTGGTATTCTATGTCTTGTTTACGAATTCCTTCCCTTGGGGCACCCGGGTGGCTCAGTCAGTTAAGCGTCTGCCTTTGGCTCAGGTCATGATCCCAGGGTCCTGGGATTGAGCCCCGCATTGGGCTCCCAGCTCAGTGGGAAGCCTGCTTCTCCCTCTCCCACTCCCCCTGCTTGTGTTCCCTCTCCCTCTGTCTCCCTGTCAAATAAATAAATAAAGTCTTAAAAAACGAAAGAATTCCTTCCCTTTGCTAATGTCATATAGATGGTCTCCTTGGTAAGTACTGTTTTTTTTTAATACTTTTTTTTTAAAGATTTTATTTATTTATTTGACAGACAGAGATCACAAGTAGGCAGAGAGGCAGGCAAAGAGAGAAGGGGAAGCAGGCCCCCCACTGAGCAGAGAGACTGATGCAGGGCTCGATCCCAGGACTCTGGGATCATGACGTGAGCCGAAGGTGGAGGTTTTAACCCACTGAGCCACCCAGGCACCCTGGTAAGTACTGTAATTATGTCAGTTTTACAGGTGAACCAGTTGAGGCACAGAGAGCTTCTATATTATATAGCTTGCCTAAGGTCACAGAATGCTGGAGGTGAACAGCCTGGGCTCCTGACCTCTGAGCATGTAACCAGATACTAATTCTGGTTTAGGAATTTCTTGCCGTCTTGCTCTGCTAATTGTCTCATGAGAACACTTCTCAGCCTTTTCTGTAGACACGTAGGGTGTGCAGAGCTCAGATGTGCTGCTGGTTAAGGCAATTCTCATTCACTACATAATGAAGCACTGTGACTCTAGATGTCAAAATCTCTAAAAATATGTTTTAAAATGTTCAAATAATTTCAGATTTACAGAAAAGTTGCAAAAAATAGTACAAAGAGTTCCTGAATGTCCTTTTCTCAGATTCCCCAAATATTGAACGTTTTACCTTGTTTGCTCTGTAGCTGTCTCTCTGTTTGTTTCTCTTCCTCTGTGTTATCTCTGTGTCATCTAATCCACAGCCTAATTTGAATTTCACCAGTTGTTCCACTAATGTTCTTGAGAGCAAAAGAAACAATTTGTTTCTGGTCCAGGACCCAGTTTCAGGTTACATGTTGCCTTTATTTTCATCTCTTGGGTTTCCTTTGATCTGTGACAGTTCTTCAGTCCATCTGTGTCCTTCATGACCTTGACATTTCTAAAGAGTACAGGCTACTTATTTTATAGAACAACCCTCACTGAGGCTTGTCTGATGTTTCTCCATTGTGAGATCCAGGTTCTACATTTTTGGCAGGAAGACACAGAATCGAGGCTGTGTCCTTCTCAGCCAGCAATTTTCTTTTGAGTAGAATCCTCTGTGATATTATGTGCATAAAATGCATTTTCCAGGCAAAGTGATTACTATCTCTTCTTTCCAATTCCCAAAGGGTTCACACGACCTAACAGAGGCCAAGAAACTCATTTCTCCATGCTGGTCTTGAAGGGATTCCTTGCCAATAGGAGACAGGGGAGGGGAGAGGCATTGAGAGTGGAGGTGACTGCCAGCCTAGCTGGGACCTGCCTGTGCGGCCCTAGCCATCTATCTGGTGGGCCATGAACACAGACCTCTGACGCTCCAGCTTTCTTGGCTCAAACCTATTGAGGGAATTTACCATTTATGAAGTCTCAGTAGATTAGTACATAGGCCGTAGAATCAGACTGGCCTACGTTCACAACTCTAATCTACTACTTCCTAGCTGGCAGACTTGGATGTGTTCTTTAATGTCCCATGACTCCTCTTCTTCATCTGTAAAATGGGAATGATGATAGTATGTGCCTCATAAGGTCAATATGAAGTATGTTAAATGAGGTAGTATGTACCACGCGTAAAGCTCTTAGAATTATGCCTGATTCGTGCAGGCTCAATGGGTCATAGAGGTTTTATGATGCCATGGTTTGTGTCTTTCTATAGATTTATTTGTATTTGCAGTTTGTTAGAAATCCTTAGAAGACAGGGGCGCCTGAGTGGCTCAGTGGGTTAAGCCTCTGCCTTCGGCTCAGGTCATGATCTCAGGGTCCTGGGATCGAGCCCTGCATCGGGCTCTCTGCTCAGTAGGGAGCCTGCTTCCTCCTCCCCCTCTGCCTGCCTCTCTGCCTACTTGTGATCCCTCCCTCTCTCTGTCAAATAAATAAATAAATAAAATCTTAAAAAAAAAAAAGAGAAATCCTTAGAAGACAAAGGCCCTTGGGTTTTCATGGGCTACTCTGTTCACAAGCGGAATAAATAGAATAAACGTCACTGGGAGTTGAATGAATGAATGAATGAATCCTGGTTCCCCAGGACGTTGGGGTGGGGGTGGAAGGGACTTTGTTGTGGTGAACCCCAAATGAACTAATAGCTCCTCAGAGTAAGATTCTGCCAACAAAGTGGGTCAGAATGGGACAGCCCCAACTTGGCAAGGTCTGTTGTATGTTGAAAGGAGTGGCTCAGGGAACTGCAGAATAGCCACACTGAGGTCCCTCCCTGCCATCAGGGAGACCAGCCTCTATGACACGCCCATCAGTGTTAGTATAGCTCTGTACAACTGTGGGAATCCGGGTAATGACCTTCTAAAGATATCCATATCCTAGTCTCTGGAACCTGTGAATACATCACCTTACATGGCAATGGGGGCTTTGGATGTGTCATTAGGTTAAGGATCTCGAGATGGGGAGATAATCTTAGGTTGTCCAAGTGGGCCCATGTAATGTAATCACAAGGGTCCTTATGGGTGGGGGGTGGGAAGGTTGGAGTCAGAGAAGGAGATGTGATGATGGAAGTGGGGGCTGGGGGGAGGGTGTGGAGGTGGGAGAAAGACAGGG
The DNA here is from genome assembly GCF_010015895.1 of Lontra canadensis. NCBI lineage: Eukaryota > Metazoa > Chordata > Mammalia > Carnivora > Mustelidae > Lontra > Lontra canadensis. The sequence continues at coordinate 1,496,310 of NW_022631099.1, read as the reverse complement.
AGAAGGAGAGAGGGAGAGGGAGATAGTGGGAGATGTTACTACACTGCTGGATTTGCAGGTGGAGAATGGGGCCACGAGCCAAGGAACACAGGAGGCCTCTAGAAGCTGGAAAAAGCGGGAAAACAGATTCCCCCCGGAGCCTCTAGAAGGAACACAGCTTTGCTGACACATTTTTTTTTTTAAAGCTTCTATCTATTCTTTTGACAGACAGAGAGAGAAGAAGGGAAGCAGGCTCCCGGCTGAGCAGAGAAGCCCGATGCGGGGCTCGATCCAAGGACCCCGAGACCATGACCCGAGCCAAAGGCAGAGGCCCCAACCCACTGAACCACCCAGGTGCCCCAGCTGACACGTTTTTAACTTGACTTTTCACCCTCCTGAAAATGTGGTAAATATACATTTTCCTTTTCTAATGTTTCCGTGATTTACTTTTCCCCTTTTAATACCTGATTATTTAATCCAATTAATATTGAAGTATGATGTCACATTTAGATTCCCTCTTCTTCCAAGCCATTTCAACACAAAATAACACCCCCAAACCATTTTTGTATCTGTTTATCATATAATATTCTTTTTAATAGGAGGATTAAATTTAGGGGTTTTCATTGCTTCTGTAGCATTTCCTATTTTTTTCATTTTTTTTTTCAGAAAATAAAAACCCAACGTGGGGCTTGAACTCATGACCCCGAGACCCTGAGCCAGCCAGGTATCCTACTCTTTATTGATTCTATAATATTCCTTTCTTTTGGGGGCAGTTCACATTGTTTTAATTATTATTACCCTAGATGGCACATATTTAGTTGTTTTATTTTCAGAGCCATGTGAAATATACTTATGAAAATGTTTAAAAGGAATTATCTTTGATGCAGGTAAGTAAATCTTTTTTTGTGCTACTCGGATCCTCAGGGCAATCTGATTAATGCCTCCCTTCCTTTGAAATTCTCAAAGGATCCATCTCCAAATTTGCCTATATATATTGGGTTATAGAAATAGAGTATAAGTATAATAATCATAAAAATGGTGAAGGATGATGTCAAAGATGAGCCAAGTCCTGGGTCACTGTTTCCTGGTGATTCTGATTCTGTGAGTTTAGGGTAAAACTTGAGAATATTAAGCAAACAAACAAACAAACAAACAAAAAAAAACAAGTCTCCTCCCAGGTTTACAAACCGCTGGGCTTGGTGATTACAGAGATAACATACCTAGAAACCATTTACCATGTTTCAGGGTCTCTCACAAATTACCCAGACTGAGACTGTTAAGTCTTCTTTATGAGAGTTGGAACTGGATAACTGGCCAAGTCAGTAGAGGCAGAATCTGAAGGATGAATGTTCCAGATTCAAAGCTTAGTGATGTGAAGCAAGTGTTTCATTCTTGTTCATAGTTTCTGTGAACCAGGAATTCGGGAAGGGCTTAGTTGGGCAGTGCTGGCTCCAGGTTTGTCAGACAGTGTGGCTGCAGCTGGAACAGCAGAGGGCTGGAGCAGCTGGAGGCCGGAGGGACATCTTTCTCCCCTCACATGGCCTCTGCATGGGCTAGGCTGGGCTTCCTCACAACATGGTGGCTTCAGAGTAGTTGTGCTGCTTCCATGGAGCTCGGTGCCCTGGGAGAGTGGTTGAAAGAACCAGGGAGGAGATGTGTTGCCCTCTCTGACATAGTCGTGGAAGTCATATGCCTCCTAAGGCTGGCCAGATTCACGGACCCCCTCTCAATGGGAGGAGTGTCGAGGGCTCTCACTCTGAGCAGAAACTGTGGGAGGGAGATAGAGCTGTGGCCACCTTTGGGGAATCCAGTGGGCCACAGAGTTTTCCCTCATCCCCGTAGCTCGTACACCAGATCCTTCCCCCTAATGTTTCTCAAATTGGTCCTCCCCGGCCACCACCGAGTCCAAGCTGTTGTCACCCCTAGCTTATACTGCTTTCCTTGTCTCCAAACTTGGCTCCTTGCTTTCACCCTTTCTTCTCTCCCTATCTTTTTCTTCAATAGAATGTTTTTAAATAACAGATCTGATTATCACTCCCCATGGTCCTTGGGACAATGATAAAGCTGCCTTCAAGGCCCTGTGAGATCTGGAACTTTGCCATCCAGACTTAACATTTTGCTACTATCCCTCTTGCTTTCCAACCTGCAAACACACAGGTATCATTTTGGGCCCTACATTCACCACATTGTTTCCACCTCAGGGCCTTTATACCTCCTGTTCCCTCTGCTTAAGTACTCTCTTAACCCTTTTCCTACATTTCCATCTTCCCTCCTCCTTTCTCTGCCACCTCTTTAATGAATTCCTATTCACCCTTAAGGTTGTGAAAGTCAATAAAGGGAAACCTCATGCAGAGTGGAGTTGGGAAGCCCCGAAGGGGAAGTTCTCACCCACAAACTTACCAGGGCAGCTTGTTTCACATTCCTAGACAGGAAGACTACCCAGCAGGAGGAAGGAAGATTTTCTCCTCGCCCAGCAACAGCCCAGCCCATGAGAAACTGCCATAATTCAGCCAACGAGGAGCCATCATCACCCTGAGCTGCTGCTTTCCTCCAAGGGGCTTTTGTTCAGAGCAACCCCTTCCAACTTCCTCCTTTTTCTCCATAGAGTAAAGTTCCTCTGCTTTGTGTGGTTTGCCATAGCCTGCATGTCTCAGATTGCAACTCTTCCACAATTTCCAAATAAACTCATTTTGCTGGTAAATACCTGAGTATTTTACATTTAAGGTTAACAAGATGTTCTTTTAAATCTGAATCCCAATCCCCACTCAAAATAGAAAGATAGCATAGCCTGGTAGCTAGGACCATAGACCAGGGATTCAGACTACTTGAGTACAAATTCTGGCTCCACTATTTACTCACAGTGTGACTTTCAGGCATGTCACCTAACCTCTCTGTGCCTCGGTTTTCTCCTCTGTAAAACAGGGATAGTCATAGGACCTCCCTGAAAGGATTATTATGAATGTTGCTGAGTTAACATCTGTAAAACACTTAGAACACTTAGTGCCTGCCGTGTACCGCACAGTAAGCATTAGCTAGCTGGTAGTGGTTTGTCAACCTGACACACGCTCCTGTAGGACTATGCTCTCCCATCTTGAAATTACTCTTCCAGTCAGAAGCCATTTACTGAGATGTGAGGGGGAATCCTGGGGGTACCTCCTAATCTGTGACTTTGGACCCACAGTTGAGAATAAAGGGGCACTAAGTATTTTCTTAAGCAGGAGGCTTTAGTCCGGGGTTTGTGAACTTGAATGGGAAAAACCTGCTTCTTTGTTCTCATTTACCTCTAACTGAAATTAAGCAATTCTTTCCATTATGAATGTAAGCAACAGAGGTATTAGCAGAGCCTGCTACACTGTCTCCAGTGGAAATCACAGATATTTCATATCACAGTACAGTTATTGCAGATGTCTTAAATTATTGTTTGCACTCATCATTACTTTGAAATTATGGAAAGCTTAGACTTGCCGCTAGATCTTATTATGTAATCCGTTAACGAAGAAGCTCATACAGGACTACAGACACATTTGTCTTTTTACCATTTTGATGACTGTATTTCAATATAATTGGTTTTCTTTGTACCGCTATCATATTTTATGCATTCACAAATGTTTTTCTAAGAAAGGTCCAAAGGCTTCTATGTATGGTCAGAGGATTCTGCAAAACAGACACACACACACACACACACACACACACACACACTCTTAAGAATCCTGCTCTAGGTGCCCCTGGGTGGCTCAGTGGGTTAGGCTGCTGCCTTCGGCTTGGGTCATGGTCTCAGGGTCCTGGGATCGAGTCCCGCATTGGGCTCTCTGCTTGGCAGGGAGATTGCTTCCCTCTCTCCTCTCTCTCTCTCTCTGCCTGCCTCTCTACTTGTCTACTTGTGATCTCTCTCTGTCGAGTGAATAAATAAAATCTTAAAAAAAAAAAAAAGAATCCTGCTCTAAAGAAAAAAGTTAATGTCTGGGGTGAGAAGCCCTCCTTAGGACAAAATAAAAGGTGAATGCTTTCTTTGAGTCAGTCACTCTCCGAGGACTTTATATATACATCCTTATTTAATCCTCCCAACACCTTAAAAGGTAGGCACTAGGGGCATCTGAGTGGCTCAGTGGGTTAAAGCCTCTGCCTTCGGCTCAGGTCATGATCCCAGGGTCCTGGGATCGAGCCCCACATGGGGCTCTCTGCTCGGCAGGGAGCCTGCTTCCTCCTGTCTCTCTGCCTGCCTGTCTGCCTACTTGTGATCTCTGTCTGTCAAATAAATAAATAAATAAAATCTTAAAAAAAAAAAAAAGGTAGGCATTATTATGATCCCCTGTATATAGGCAAGAAAATTGAAGCTCAGAGAGGTTGGGTAAGTTACCCAATGTCACAGGGCAGTATCCCAGTGGTAGAGTTCATACTTTTAAGGCCAACATCCTGCTTTCCACATAAATCTAGTCCTTCACTATCCTGCAAAGTAATTATCCCATTCCTCCATTTTGCAGGTGTGGAAACTGTGTCTCAAATAGGGTAAGTTACTCTTCCTCATAGTTAAGCAACACAGTCTGTCAAACCCACATCTGTCAGGCTCCAGAGCCCCCGCGTCCCACCGTGCCCTGCAGAGTTAACTAAAGGTGCCATGGAAATGTAGCTTGGGCGAGCTGACGGTTTATCAGATACATGACTTGGGCAGACCTTTCCATGCCATCCATCAGCATTAGATGGTTTGGAGAGAAATGACTCCTTTTCCTACTCCAGCTGTGGGGTTACAGAGCAGTATGGGGCGCATCTTCGTGGATGTGAAATGCACACTGGCATTTGGAAAACTCCATTAGCCGCTATTGTCTAGACAGAGAGTGAAAGGGGAAGCAGGAGATGTAACAATACACGAGTAGGAAGTTCTGTATCGGGCTCACATTAAAGCGGAAAGAACCATTATTTTGAAACCATTAAAGATGAAGTTGGTAAGGATCAGTGTGGTCTTGTGACCTGTGAATCTAATGAAATGAAAATGAGGTAATGGTATGTTTTATAACTATTGAGGGTCTGAGAAGCTGGAAATTATCTCAGCGTGAACACTTGAAAGGAACAGGGAACAATGGAAGCTGTCTAGAAAAGGATCTCTATTCAACTTTATTTATAGTAGGTATTCGTCTTGTCTTTCAACACCAGGACCACAAAGGAGTGTGTTTCATTTTGCTGGGTATATGAAAATACAGCCGCTGTCACAGTCCCTGTGCTTCCTGCCATAGAACCTGGCATGTTCAAAGGAGGGAAAGCTGGGTGCTGACTAGCTGGCACTTGGAGACGGGGCAGGAAGCAAGGGAGGAGAAGAAGGGAGAAGAAAAGAACCTAAGAGATTCTTCTCATCGTTGCCCAACCCCCATTCTCTAGACCTGAGCTGTGTGATTAGCTGTGTATGACTATTTACTTGTATTAAGAGTAAATGAAATAAAAAACCTTGTTCCTTGGTTGCACTGGTCATATTCCAAGTACTTAATTGGCCCCTGTGGTTTGGCTAGTGGTCCTCACATTGGATGCAGATATAGAGTATTTCCATCAGCACAGAAAGTTCTGTTCGACAGCTTTGGTAAATACCCAGTTCCTCCTGTGAGTCTAGGGGCATTCAAAGTCCAAGGCAAGTGGTACCCTATGACTGTAACATCCCTGGGCCCCGGGAAGATAGAGGATTAAGGTCTTTCGAAATGGCACATGAGTCCCACGTTCCTGTGTGACCTTAGGTGAGCTACTTGTACTCTCTAGGATGCAGTTTTCTTATATTTCTAATACTAATGATTAATATCACTTCCACTGGATATTATGAGGAAATGACAAAATTAGTTTTATCCTTATCATAACCATGGCAGCTTTCAGGCCCATTTTACAGAGGAGGAACCAGAGATTTAGAATGTACTCAAGGCCATAATCGGGAGCAGAACCAGGCTTTGGACCCAGACCTCTGACTTCAGAGGCCACATTCCCACCCATCAAGCTATTTCTCATCTGCAAACCAAGGGCGCTTAGTTGAAGTCTTGCAGAAACAGAAACTGAGATAAGGATTTGAGGGCAAGTAGTTAATTTGGAAGATGACTCCATGAAGAACCAGTGGGGAAGTGAAATAGAGAGGGAAGGAAGCCCTTGTGGAGAGGGTTCATATGCTGGTTACATCACGGACAACTGAGGCTTCCTCTTGATGGCGGAGATAGTGGAGAACACACACCTCTGAGTTATCCCACCTAAGGGAGGAGGGAACTGGGGTATTCATTCACCAGCTCTTTGTCTGTCATTGGTAAAAGGATGCTCCCAGGGACATTCCCCCAGGCACTTCTGTCCTGCTCCCCTCAAGGGCTAAATATGAACTTGTGGCCATAAAAGGCCCTTCAGGAGAAGGTCACAGGTGCTTGAAGGAGGGATAGAAACAGTGAACGTGAAGGGCATAAAAGTGGCGTATCAGCAAGGTGCTCTTTCTGTTCTAACAAATTAATAGCTGGTGGTGCTTGGTATTAGGTATTTTACATCATAAAACCCAAAACTATAAAGATTAGCAGTCTCCTAGAGCATGGGTATGGGAAGAGCTTGAAAATACAATTAGACATCTGAGCTGATTTTCAAGGTGGGTGACATAGTAAAGGGTTACTATTGAAACCATACAAGGGTCTCTTCATTAGGGTTAGTACTTGCCTGGTTCAATACCATAATCCTAACATGTGACATATAGTGAAATCCTTGATGAGTATTTGTTGAATGAGTACATGGATAAATGAAATTGATAGGAAGAAGACATTTGGTAGAACAGTGGGCGAGGGATATATACAGTTAGCTCATGAAAGAGGAAATCCTAATGGTTAATAAACATTTGGGAGGATGCTCAATTAATTGGGAAAATATAAATTCAAGCAATGAGCTATCTCTCTTCACGCATTAACTGTCAGATATTGAAATAGATGATAACATCTAGTGGTAGAATGCAAAGTAAAGGTCCCTTCATACATGTGAATTTCCCAAGTGTTTTGTAAATACTGTTCCCATTTACAATATACATACCTGCAAATTCCACTTCTAGAAATCTCTTCTGTAGGAATAGAAGCACAAATGCCCAAGCATATGGGTACAAGTATGTGTCGTTACAGCATGCTGTTCAGTGGTAAAACCTGGATGTAGTCTGAATGTATACCAACAGAAGAACCACTGAATCAGTCGTGACAAGCCCACATCCTGGAATATTATGCAGCTGCTACAAAAGAAATGTGTTAGATCTGTGTCTGCTAACCTGGCATGATTTCCACGATAGAGTTAAATGAGAAAAGGGCGGAAAATTGGCAAAGATTCCTTTTCTTATGATATGAAGAAACATATATTTTTTAAAGATAGCACAAGGATGGGGCGCCTGGGTGGCTCAGTGGGTTAAAGCCTCTGCCTTCGGCTCAGGTCATGATCCCAGGGTCCTGGGATCGAGCCCCACATCGGGCTCTCTGCTCAGCAGGGAGCCTGCTTCCTTCTCTCTCTCTGCCTGCCTCTCTGCCTACTTGTAATCTCTGTCAAATGAATAAATAAAATCTTAAAAAAAAAAAAAAGATAGTGTAAGGAGGGGGAGGGGCAAAGAGAGTGGGAGAAGCAGGCTCCCTGCTGAACAGTGAGCCTGACAGGACACAGGGCTCAATCCCAGGACCCTGAGATCATGACCTGAGGTAAAGGCAGATGCTTAATCCAATGAGCCACCCAGGTGCCCCTGAACAAACATATTCTTAAATACGTAGAAGGATCCCAACAAAACTGTGATTGGGAGGGGAGTGTAAACAGAAAAAAAATAATGGATATTTACAGAAGTGGAAATAATACTTACGATCTAATGTTACAGGATAACGTAAAACAAGAAATCTATCTAGGGTATCCTCAGGAAAGAAAAATCTGAAGGTACGTATTGACAAGGTCAATAAGGAGACATGCACAAATAAAACATTGATTTATTTTGGGGTTGGGACCATGGCTGAATTTTTGGTCTGTTTTAAAGTATCTGTTTCATACATATATTTTGAGTGGGGAAGATTTGATTATTCATTAGCCTTTGGCTCTACAAAAAGTTGCAGAACTGTATCTTTTGATCCCGATTCCCAAATTTTCTCTTCTTCCCACCCATTAATCCACCGAGAGGAGGTTGCCCTGAGGTTTCCCCAGGGTTTGGCGTTCTTAAGGCACTCAGACTTTTGACTTTTGAGAATAGTTCCCCTATACTATTGGGCAAAGGGGGTATCTGTTGTCTTTAGTTCCGGGGCCTTGCTGTGTGCCCAAAATTAGGAGGAGGAGGAGAAAGGAGAAGAAGGCCATCCTGTCAGAGAATGGTAACTAGTGGTAATGCTGTGATGGAACATTGCAGTATAGACAGATTGCTTTGGCTGTTTAGCATACAATCATCCCTCCTACTTGATGGGAACAGTGCGGGGCAGGACCCACCAGGGGCCAGGAAGGCACAGATAGTTCTTCTTACCCCCCTGGCAACCAGAATATGGAGTGTGAGCCAAGCATAGCCACTCCGGGGTCCCTTCCTGAGACGTTGAACCTAGAGGGGATGATGCTCAAGTTCAGGGTCACTTACTGATTGTATTACCTATTGCTGTGTAAGAGATTCCCTTAAAACTTAGTGACTTGTGTCACTCAGTCCTTAAGCATCTGCCTTTGGCTCAGGTCATGATCCCAGGATCCTGGAATCGAGCCCTGCATCAGGCTCCCTGCTTAGTAGAAAGCCTGTTTCTCCCTCTCCCACTCCCCCTGCTGTGTTCCCTCTCTCTGTCAAATAAATAAAATCTTAAAAAAAAAAAAAACTTAGTGACTTGAAATAACAAAACATTTATGAGCTCACAAGACTGCAGTCAAGGTGGCAGTCAAGGCAGTCAAGGCTGGGCTTCACTTAGCTGAGGCTTGACTGGGGCTCGAAGGGCCACTCCTCTTACATGGCTGACGGCCGGAAGCTTCAGATCCTCACTAGGTGGGCTTCTCTATAGACTCCCAAGTGTTCTCCTGAAAGGACAACTGGCTTTCCCAGTGGTCCTGACAAGAGAAGGAAGGAGAGAGGGGAGGAGGAGAGAAAGGGGGAGGGAAGCAAGAAAGGGGGAAGGTGAGGGAGAGAGGGACTCTTCTACAGCGCATGTAGGCCTGAAATCTCAGTTTTATGACCTGATCTTGGAAGTGACATGCCATCACTTCTCCAGGATTTTATTGGTTATGTGACCAGCCCTGGTACAGTGAGTGGTGGTGGTGGTGGGGGACCACCGGAAGGTACATAGGCCAGGAGGTGGGGTCGCTGGGGGCTGTCTTGGGGGGTTGGCTAACACAGGGCTGGTTTGTAAGACCTGTTCTGTAGCAGAGTCTTGACTATGTCCTGCTTCCTGTGGCTGCTGCTGGAGTTGGGTCCTTCAGCCTTCCCATCAGTTCTATGAGCCACCTGACACCCTCCAACGATGTTCTCTTCTTAAGTTCATCAGCTCTGTCTTCTCTTGCTTGCAGTGATGACCCCGACTCGAACAGGTGCCAGGAGAGAGGACAGCAGTGGGGAAGGTGGGTTGGAGCAGAGGAACTCACTTTAGATAAGGTTATCAGAGAAGGCCTCACTGAGAAGGTGCCATGTGACCGGAGACCTGAAGGATGAGAAAGAGTCAGCAGAGGAACAGTGCGGGGAGGGGCTTCTTGGGCAGAAGGAGCAGCACAAAGGCTCTGAGGTGGGAACTAAGAGATCTGGGTGACTGGGGTGTAGCCAGCAAGTAGGTGAGCAGAAGGAGTGGTCGGCAGAAGCCAGATCACGCAAGATCTTGAGGCCATGGTAAAGAAATCTGATCCCCTCCCCCAGCCAAAGCATCTCGTATTCCAGACATCAGAGCCTGAGAAGACTTGAGGACCAGACCCGAGGTCTAAGAATCAGCAACAGCCAAGTAAGTAAGTGGATTTCACCAGATCATGATAACAAACGTCTATATTTTGTTAACTCACTCATCTGTTTTGCAAACTCTTGGGTTTTCTTAATCTATATTTGGGTTCTTTTCTGAGTTTCTTAGTTCCCTTTGATAAATCCCGACCCAATTCTGCTGAGCTGAAAGGAGAGATTTTTGTTTACACTTGTGCCTGGGAATCCTAGCTAGAGAGCCTGGTCATCTGGTGGAGATAAGAACTCCCCAGACAGTGTGAGAATGAGCAAGTAGATCCTGATGGATCCCTACAGTCTCATCAGTTTATAGTCTCACATTCACTCATCAAACACTTGCTCGGCATCCAGCATGTGCCTGGGCTCTATGTAGGCATCAGGCTACAAAGATCTTCCTCTCCAAGAATCAAGTTAGGTAGGAAGGATGGCCCAATCCAAAAGTTATTGAGCAGGAACTCCTAGTTACTTAAGATTTGGTATTATGTCCCAAAACCAAAGCAAACAGGCCCCGTGTACCCTGCATTCTAAAGAAGCCAGACGTATTCCCTGCAAGGTTTACTAAAGGGGGCAGAACTGGCCCTATATCCCCTAGCTAAAAGCTCACTTCCTCTTCCTTGCCCCATAATACCAGGGAGGGAGGAGTTCTTAGGATTTATTGAAGAGTATAGTTTTTATGGTGAAAGGTGGTTCCCTTCCCTTCCCCTCTTCAATTGGGAGTCCCTTCTGGAGATTGAGAGGGGAATACAAGAAGAGGATACTGGAATGCTGTTCCCCAATGGGAGTCTACTTGGCAATGGACTTGCTGATGTTCCCTTGTCCCTATCTGAGCAGGGGAAAAGAGAGAAGGAGAGAGGAGTCACTGTGGAGCAGCTGGCCAGGATGTGTGAGTTTCTGAGTCAAGTGACCCTGTAGTAGTTCCCTAAGCTGACATTCTCACCCAGCTGGGCTTGTTGCTGAGCAACAGGATCCCACCAGAGGTAGAAGCCTCGGTGGTGGGGCAAGGTAGGGAAGCTCAAGCCTGAGCTGGATGGCCACTGTCAGAAAACTGTGCAGTGGAGAAGCCCACAAGAAATAGACTCATGTGGCCCAGGAGAAACCATTTATGAACACTTGCCATTCTGGGTTAGCCAAAGAAGCAGGGTCAACCAACAGGGAGGGGTCTACCGCAGAGCTATTCCCGTTCCTTCCTCCCAGTTTCAGTAAGGGGGAGGATGCAGGATGCGTGTTTCCCAACCAGGCTATATCCACCCCCCCAGATCCCCCCACCTTTTATTCAAGCAGGAAGGATGCTGGCTCCAGTCAACCCTCAGATGAATAAGGGAGAAGACAAAATGAGATTTAAATTGAGTTTGAGAATAAAGCTTTCAAGGATGGAGGTTTTACAACAGAAAGTGATCCAAAAGTAATGCAATCTGCCCAAGATGTCATTAAGGGATGGAAAAGGGAAATTCAGCACAGCATGGCTGAAGGTAGAGCTTAGACGGGAAAGCTTCATTATTATGCCCCATCAAGTTGAGCCGCCTCAGCACACTGGTTCCGTGAGTAAACAGAATAATTGAAATACAGTGTGGTAGGGCTGGAGTCCTGCTTAGGTAAGCAGCCACAGGATTCTGAGAGGGCACAGGGAGGTAGGTGGGCACATTCCGGGTGGCTTGTTCCAGAAGGTTTCCAGAGAAGGGCACCTGAGTTGAAAGAGGAGAAAGGGTGGGTCTGAAGAAAGGAGAGTGGAGAAGGGCTTTCTGGCAGAGGTCACAGCACAGCTTGGAGCAGACATTTGAAGACAGGAGGACAGTCAGAGATGCAGGTCAGTGAACCCATGGCCTTGAGGCTCCATGAGCTTAAGGAACGAGGTTCTTTGGGGAGTTGCTTCAAACCTAAGAGGAACACAATGGGGTTTGTCTATTAGAATCATCTGCTCACCAGATTCTGGTTGTGCTGTGGACTTGACCTCTAGGCCTGCTTCTTACCCATCCATGTGGCCCTGGGACACGCCCCCCCCAACTCCCCTGCAAAGGCCATTTCCTGTTTTTCCAGAATCCTGGGTCCCCACTCTTTGCCCTACTCCTATCATAAAACCCACCCTCCCTGTGAATCATCTTTTCTCCTTCCTTTCCCAGCATACTCTGTTCAGTCCAGGGAGATTCTATGCCTTCTCTTGGCCTATCCCTGCCAGCACACATCTGCTTTGGATATGCATATACTAAAATATCTTCCCTTTATCTTATCTGATCTTCGCCCCATGGGGCAACCCGAAGGCTACTATTTATTCTTTCACACATTAATTTAAGCTGCTTTAATTGCGGCTATGATACGTTTTATATAATATAATTAATGTTTTAATTCTGTGTACTGGCTTCCCAAGGCAGTTTTGTGAAGGGCCCAATTTTGGAATCAAGCAAATAAAGAATAAGTAATGGCTGAAGTTATTATAGCAACGCCCTCCCCCCTCCCAAAGGAATTAAAACTCTACTTGCTTTATGAGGTGGAGTAAAGAGGGGAAAGATAGTTTAATATTCTCTTCATCCCAGGCATGTTTGGGTGGCTTTTGTGAAGTCCTCTGGACTCCGATTTCAAGGGTTCCTGGCTTATTGGTGTCTGACCACCAGCTCTAGGTGTGTTGTGACTACCAACCTGCTTTGCACCTCCTGTCCCCACATCGTTCTTGATGGAGGGTGTGCTGGGAATGAGAAGCAACAGAACCCATTTACTGATTCATTCATTCAGCCAGTGCATATTGGTGTCCTATTATATGCCTAGGACTGGGATGAATTCAGTCCTGCCCTCCAGATGCTTCCGGTCCAGTGGGGCCAGACCGGTGGAGTTCTAGTCCAGCACACTAATGCTGCAAGAAAACAGGGGGAGGGGCTAAGGTAGAGCAGCTACCTCTGTCCCGGGGTGAGGCTTAACTGAAGAGGAAGCGATATTTAAACTGGTTCCAGGAAGGAGAGGGGAAAGAAGGAAACAGTGTTTGAAAATGGGGAGGAAAGTACTGTGGAAGCCAGTGTGCATGGGAGGGCATGGCAGGGAGTGAACGTGGGGAGACAGGTGGGGGTAGAGCGCAGAAGGGCTTTCTGTGTCATGAGAAGGAGTTTGGACCATCCTGAGGATGGGGAGCCTAAGGAGGTTTTTCTTTTTTTCTTTTTTTAAAAGATTTTTTTAAAAGATTTTATTTATTTATTTGACAGGCAGAGACCACAAGTAGGCAGAGAGGCAGAGAGAGAGGGGGAAGCAGGCTCCCTCCTGAGCAGAGAGCCCGACGCGGGGCTCGATCCCACCCTGGGATCATGACCTGAGCCGAAGGCAGAGGCTTTAACCCACTGAGCCACCCAGGCGCCCCCCAAAGAGGTTTTTCAACAGGGAAGTGTCCTGACCGGATCAGATCTGGGGTTTGCAAGGAAAACTGGAACAGGATGAATAATTGGGGAGGGGGTTGTTGGGTGTTTCGTGGCCCATAGTAGGGGCTCAACAGGTACCTAGTGAATGACTGAGGCCAGCCCAGGTGAGAGATGATGGGGTTCTGAATTAGTGGCAGGTGTTGGAAAAGAGGGTGCCCTTTTTAGCAGAAGCCAGGAAGGTGGGGTTAGCAGTCTCTTCCTCTCCCATCTTCCCTGATCTATGCAGCCTGGCCTTTTGGGCTGGCCCAGAAATGCAAAACTTGTTGGGCCATCACCCTAACAGCCCTCTAGTTCAAGCTCCTCAGGTTCCATCCGGGACAACCAAGGTTCAACGGAACAGGAACGCAACCCATCCGAGGCGGAGCCTAGAACAGAATTCAGGTGTTCCATGATGCTGACTAGGGAGCGTTAACGTTGGTTGAAGAATGGCTTGGAGGGCCAGAACCCGGGAAATGTAGGCACAAGCATGCGGGGGTTTCTGCAGTCCCCTGAGATACTCGTGGGGATCCCCGCTCCCCGAAAGGCTGATGTTCTACTCTAATTGCCTGTCTCCAGCCGCAGGACGGGAACGCGGGGACGCATGGATGCACGGATGGATGGCTGGGGAGGCTGGGACGCTGCGCCCACTCGAGGGAATTTCCTCTGAAAGAGAGCGAAACTTTAAACTGGAAAACTCTTTTCCTTGAAACGCCACCCAAACCCTCTTCTTCCCCACACCCTAGCTGCGGCCTTCCCGCTTTCAGGGATGGGGGGAACTTCCTCAGGCCTCTCCATCCGCGGTGGGGACACTTTCGGTTCTGCCGGAATTCCCGGAGGCTGCCGGGGAGAACATTTGGGGGTGGTGTCCCTGGGGCATCTTCGCAGCACGTGGGGATCTCTCTTCTCTCCTTTAGCTCTCCGGGAAGACTGCTAGCTCCCTGCGCCCTTCAGCTTGGCATCTGAGCCCCAGGGGCGAGGAGAGGAGGCCGGCCATGCTGTTCCTGGGACCACGCGTCCTTCCCCGCGCCAAAAGCGCGTCCCTAAACTCCGGGGAGAATTAGACTCCTAGGAATGTCCAGGGGAAATCCCGGTGCGAGAAGTCCTCAGGAGCTCCGCCCCCCCAACGAAGCTGACCGCGATTGGTCCCCGAAGACCCCGCCCATTTCCTGGGAGGGGCGGGGGGCACGGGCTAGAGGAGTTACTAGGGGCCCAGTGCCCGCGCCCCTACTCCGCCGCCTGGCATTCACCTCGCCATGATTCTTCTGCCTCTGCGCTGTGTCTTCTGGGGCTCCTTGTTGACCGCCGTGAGTTGAATTTCTGCTCCGACCCGACGAGGGACAGGAGAGGGGGGAAGGGGAAGAGAAGCAATATTTCGGGGAAGGGACCTTCCTAGCTGATTTTGGGAGGACAGACAGGTGGGTAGAGAAGCCGGGGAAGGTACCCCGGGGTCCTGGCTGTACGAGGTAGGCTGCCTCTGTCTTCTTCCAGGTTGGGGTCCCAGGTAGTCCACAGAGGAGCTGTAGTGGGGGCACTGCAAAAAACGTGCACCTATGGTGTAGATGGGGATGGGATTTGGGGAGCCTCAAGCCTTTATTTGGTCAAAAGGCTGCAGTCTAGTTTTGTTGCTTCAGAGGCTGGCTGCACAGAGACTGGCGAAGGGTTTCAGAAGCCAGAAGGGAGGCTGGGCAAGGGAAGAGGCGGGTCTGGTCGGTTTCCTGTCCCTTTTCCATTGTGGACAGATGCCAGCCTCTGTGAGGGGTTATCATATCCTGGCCACCTGGGGCTGTCTTCTTGTGGGAATAAGGGTGGGTGCAGAGGGCCAGGTACTGCTCTGAGAAGGCAAGGAGCTTTTCATTCTCCCATGCCTACCCCCAATCCTGGGTGATCCAGCCTAGGAGGCATACCCAAGGTTGTGTCTCTACCTCCCGAATTTAAGATGATAGAGGAGACTTTTGCCGGGGGAGATGCGTTGCGTAGTTCATGGGACCCAAGAAGGGGTTAGGAGACCAGCAGGGGTTTCTCCAGGCACCAGGAAGTCTCAGTTTATGCCCAACCAAGCATGTCTCCGGGATTTTCAGAAGCCCACACTTGACTCACTTTTTGTTTAAATCTATTTTGGTAGTTCCTCATTCTGGAGGCTGGGAATCCCCCGAGTACCTGACCCTCTCATCCCAAACCCTCCGGCCTCCCCCTACTTTCAAGGGCTGTAGTTTCTGGCATGAAGTCTGAGTAGGAAAGACCCATGGAGGGTTTGGGGAGTCAGCAGCAGGGGAAGAGAGTCAGTGGGGAAGCTGCTTTGGTTCCAGAACTTTCATTTTCATTCTCAGCAATGGTTCTTAGGGAGAAAAGATGCAGGAAGAAGGTGGAGCTGGAGAGAGGAGGAGGAGGAGGAGGAGGTCGTAGGAGGTTACTGGAGGAAGAGCCAGGCGAGGTAGTGTGACGGGTGATCTGGGCTTCTCAAGAACATACTGCCAGTTCGGGCTCCAGGTAGAGACTGGGTGGTGACAAAAATATCAGGGGCTACTTGTAAGAGCTTCCCATGTGTCAGGCTCTGAGCAAAATCCTTTATAGGCATTCATGGTCGGAATTTTTTCAACTCCCCCATTACACAGTTAAGCAAACTGAGGCTCAGAGAGAGAAAATAACTTGCCAGAGTTCTCATAGCTAGGTGGAACCTGGATATAAATCTACATCTGCCTGATTCCAGAGCCACCTTCTCCGAGCCTTGGTCCTGAGCTGCTTTGTGTCAGAAGGACTGGGGCTATGGAGTGGGAGCTGGAGATTGACAAACTCTCAGAGAAGGAGCTGTATTTCTCATGGGTTTGAAAATGACAAAGGATATGCGCAGCTCTGGGAGTCTGGTGGGAAGGTCCGTCCACAGGGTTGCAGGGAGAACATTCACAGGATGTGGTAGTGGAATCAACAGACCTGTATATTTCCTTCCCCATTTGGAACAAGAAGCTTCTCTGCAAGTAATCTTCTCACCCAAGCTGAATGAGAGCCACCAATTAGGCAGAATCCAGGGTGTTCGTCATCCCAGCAGATATCCATATACGTGTGATAATTAAAACTGTCATTGAAATGAGCCCTACTATGTGCTAGCTACTATGCCGGACTGTCTATGGATATTCATTCTGATTTTCACAACCTTATCTGTGGAGCAGGCGCTACTCCCATTTTAGAGATGTGGAAACTGAGGCTAAGAGAAACCAAACTAGTAAGTGTTACAAAGGCAAGATTGGAGCCTTATCGGTTTGACTCTCAAGCCTGTGCTCTTTTCACTGGCTCTTCCTGAAGTGTGGCATGATTTTAGGGAACACACAGATATAGAACTAAACAACAGAAATTCACTTTACACTTCTATTAAAATCCTCTCTCTCTCTCTCTCTTTTTTTTTTTTTTTGTAGGAGGAACTCTGGAGCTAGAATATAGTTAAAACCTCTCCAGCACTTGCTACTCGTCCTTTTTTTTTTTTTAAGATTTTATTTATTTATTTGCCAGACAGAGAGCACAAGTAGCAGAGAGGCAGGCAGAGAGAGAGTGCGAGAGGAGGAAGGAGGCTCCCTGCTGAGCAGAGAGCCAAATGCAGGGCACTGTCCCAGGATTCCGGGATCATGACCTGAGGCGAAGGCAGAGGCTTTAACCCACTGAGCCACCCAGGTGCCCCTCTAATACTCCTTTAAAAAAAAAAAAACAAACAAAACCCAAACCAAGGGCAGACCTGGAGAGGAGGGGCTCTGCTGGGTTTTTAATAACATTGTTGCATTTCTGTTGAATTTATTTTTAGGGTTACCGTTTATTTATGAGAAGTGATACTGGCTCTTCTCTCATGTCAATGATATAAAGTTTACATTTAAACCCGATGTATTTAAATTAATGAGAAGTAATTCATAGCATGGGTGGTACTTGGATGGAGTAAAAATAGCACAGGCAAGACCCAACTTGATGGAGAGGGGGCAGTATTGAGACCTGAGCTCTCACAGATTCTTTGCGTGACCCTGAGCAAGTGCCCCACCTCTCTGGTCCTTAGTCTAGTCACCTGTAAAGCAAAAGCATTGGATTGGAATCCTTCCAGCTTCACAGTCCTGGCATTTCATGAGGAAGGGATTGGATCAGCAGATGATGAGTGTTTGGAGAGGAGAAAAGGGTGGGGAGCAGATGAAGAGAAGGCCAAGTGCTAAATATAGCTCCAGCCAGAACCAGGACCAGTAGAAGCCAGCTAGCTTCATGACTCCAGAGGAGGTACTGGAGTCCTCCCGTGTTTCTGGGTCTTTGGGAAGAGGAACAACTCAGGAGTCGAGCCAAAAGGCGGATCTGCTTGGTTCAGGGAATATTGTGATGTTCCAGTGCAATCACTTTGTGAAATGCCAGATGGATCCTCTGGGTCCTTTTATAATCACATCAGTTGGCAGTTTAGTTAAAAACAAACACACCAAGTAATACGCAGGCTCCATTTTTCTGCTCCAGACTTCAGTTCTAACCTCTGTCCTGGCTGATTTCCACCTCTCTGCCAGCTGGAGCAGAGATTGCAAGATCCCCGCCAATCAGCCCATTCTGTTTTTAGGTCCACCCAGAATACACTGCATGCAGAGAAAAGCAATACCCAGTAAACACCCAGTGCTGTAATTTGTGTCCTCCAGGTGAGCCGCCAACCCCCTGGCCCCGTAGTGGGACCCTTCCTGGTTCGCTGGCAGACACAGACTCCATGTGTCAACTGTCCACTCCAGTCTTAAATGACCACTGGAGATTTTTCCCATCCCTGCCCTGCTGTCAGAATGTTCTGGGTTCCCTCTCTGTCTATCCAGCCCTAGGGTTCCTATCTTTCCTGTGGCCCCCACCAGACTATGAAGTCTGGAAGGGTCCAAGACAGTCATCTTCAAGCCCCCCACCCCACCCCAGCCTGCTCAGTTTTGGGTAAGTGTCTGACTCATTGAGCTGGCTGGAACCATCTCATTTCCCAATGTTTTCCAGGACAGAAACTGCTGAGCGACTGCACACAGACCATCGACACAGAATGCACTCATTGCAAAGAAGGCGAATTCCTAGGCACTTGGAACTCAGAGAGACACTGTCACCAGCACAAATACTGCGACCCCAGTGCGTGGGCTGCTGGGGAAGGGGTGCTCTCGAGTTAGGCTGACAGTCTAGCTCATTCCTGACAATGGAGCCCTTACTTTTTTTCATAGCCAGAGTCTGCTCTGATTGGCTGCAGTCTGGGGTGTCCGGGTTGTTAAATAATTTGATACTTATCCCTACTTGGAAGATGGTTTAAGAAAATAAAGGCAGGGGTGCCTGGGTGGCTCAGTTGGTTGGGCGACTGCCTTCGGCTCAGGTCATGATCCTGGAGTCCCAGGATCGAATCCCACATTGGGCTCCCTGCCCGGCAGGGAGTCTGCTTCTCTCACTGACTCTCCTCTCATGCTCTCTCTCTCTCTAATAAATAAATAAGAAAAATATTTTAAAAAAAGAAAAGAAAAGAAAAGCGGGACTTGTGAGGAGCAGATCGCCCGAGCACAGCTGGTAAGGTGTCTCTATCCCTCCTGCCATCTCTGTTCAGACCTAGGGCTCCGGGTCCAGAGAGAGGGCACCTCAGAAACAGACACCACTTGCACGTGCCATGAAGGTCTCCACTGTACCAGCGAGGCCTGTGAAAGCTGCACCGCGCACAGCCTGTGCCCCCCTGGCCTGGGAGTCAAGCAGATCGGTATGTGGCCTGTCTGGGAGTCTGCTCTGCAGGCAGGAGATGGGAGCTGAGGCTCCAGGTGAGGGATTGGGCACTGGGCACTCAGTCTTGATCCCCCTGCCTTGGGATCTCTGCTTGGTGAGCAGAAAACACAATGTCTCTCATCCTACCTCCAGCCCTGGGCATCTACCTGGGGTGGATGGTGGGAGGAGGCTTTTACCGGGGCAGCTCTGGGCTGGGGGACAGCCCTTGACACAGGCAGTTTGTCCTGCCTTGCCATTCCACCAGTTCCTTTGCGAGCCGGACAGGTGGTCCACTGTGATGACGAATGCCGCCTCCTCCCTTCCAGCTACAGAGGTTTCTGATACCGTCTGCGATCCCTGCCCTGTCGGCTTCTTCTCCAATGTGTCATCTGCTTTGGAAAAGTGTCACCCTTGGACAAGGTACAAGGATCCATCCCTTGTGTTTCCAGCCCTATGAGGGGCGTGGGACCACTTCCATTCTCTCTGGCTACCTGTCCTTTGGCCCCTGCTCCCCATGTTCACACACTTTTGCAGTTAGAGAATTCTAGAACGTCCTCGTGGCTGACCAAAAGGTCACTTCTCAGCATTTTTTGGCCCTCTGTCTCGGTGGTAACAGACGCTGCTGATCTCTCAGTCTTCATGAAACTTGCTTCTTAGGGGCACCATGACACCTCTCTTGCTTTCCTTCTACCCCTCCTACCTGGTTTCCTTGGCCTTTGTTCTAGGCTCTACTCCCCAATCACTTTGCCTGCCTCGCCTGAGCATCTCATCTGTGTCCATGGTTCCCAAACCACATCTCCTGTCCAGATCTGTCTCCTGGGTCCCAGACAGTCATATGCCATCACTGGGGGTCCAGCTCCCTGCAGGTGACCCACAGGTGCCAAATAGGCTCACTTGTCTGCCCTTTTATCCTCTGGGAAGATACTCCCATGGGTCTGGGTACTTGTCCCACGGTCCCTCCAAAATCAGTCACCAGGTCCTGTTTCGGGATTCCTTCTTCTTACCTTCATGGTCATCACTGTGGTCTGTACAGTGCCTTTACTCCCCACCGGCCTCCCTGCCTCTGCTCTCTCCCGCCCACCCTCTTGCCACAGTGAGCTTTCTGCAGTGAATTATATAAAACGCTCCCTATGTAAAACGCTTCATGGCTTCCTGTGCATTTAGGATGAAACCCAGACTCCTTTGCACAGGCCCCAACCTTCAACACGTTGTTGGTTCTCTTGCCTCCAGCTCTCCTGCTTGGAACACCCTTCAACACGTGCCCGATTAATTTTTACATTTAACTTAAAAAAAATGGGTGAGACAAGCTCATGGGACACGAGGCACAAAGAGGCCTAGGATGACCAGTCTCCTTTTACCCTGTTCCTTGGCCACTCAGTCCTCCCTGGAGGTGGCTACTCTTCTGGCGTGTCCTTCCAGAGATTCTATGTGCAAACAAATAAACGCATGCACGTGCAAACACACGTATTTTCCACACAAATACCAGGATTCCTTACAATTCTTTCTCATTTGTTTCCTGTCTGCTTTGCTCCAGGAGACCGCCAGTTCCTTCAGTGTAGAGACTTGGCCTTGGTGTTTTTTTTTTTTTCTTCCAGTGATGCATTCCTTATGCCTACATCAATGCTTGGTGCACAGTAGATGCTCAATAAATCTTTACTGAGAACTGCTGAAGGATAACCGGGGGCAGCTGGGTTAGTGGAATCAGAGCACTGGATCCCAGCCTCAGTGCAGCTTAGAATGGTTGTGACCCCACATAAGTGTATGACCCTTGTCTGAGCCCCAGTGCCCTCATTTAGAAAATGGGAATGACCTTCACTTCACAAGGCATGAGGAAAAGACACGTAGGAGTGTCTTGTAGATGCCCAGGTACCCTTATGTACACGTTTTCTTTGTAGCTTCTCACCTTTTTTCCCCTGCTTTAGGTGTATTTTTCTTGGCGATGTTCTCTTCTGTCCACTCCTCCCAACTCCTCCTAGAGCCATGTCTTTTTTTTTTTTTTTAAAGATTTATTTATTTGACAGACCACAAGTAGGCAGAGAGGCAGACAGAGAGAGGAAGGGAAGCAGGCTTCCTGTCGAGCAGAGAGCCCGACGCGCAGAGAGCCCGATGCGGGGCTCGATCCCAGGACCCTGGGATCACGACCTGAGCCAAAAGCAGAGGCTTTAACACACTGAGCCACCCAGGTGCCCCTAGAGCCACGTCTTCATCATCCCATATCGAGGTGCGTGTGCAGGCCTCCCGGCTGTACTTGTCTGGAATTTCTCCTCCTGTGAGCTCTCTGGCCCCCTGAGTCCCGTCACTGTGTGGTCCTCTGGTTGGATGCTGACGCAGTATTACCAGCTGAATCCGGGTGAAACCTTCATGGCTGATCACCAGTGATCTGCTTCTAAAGCCCAGTTTTCTGTAGTTCCTTCGCACCATCTGGCATGCCCCCCACCGAATCCCTCAAATCACGTTGTCCTGCTTCGGTTTGAAGGTGCTGCTGCTCTAAATTTATATCCTTCATGGGTGCCTGGGTGGCTCAGTGGTTAAACCTCTGCCTTCGGCTCAGGTCATGATCTCAGGGTCCTGGGATCGAGCCCTGCATTGGGCTCTCTGCTCAGCAGGGAGACTGCTTCCCCCTTGCTCTCTGCCTGCCTTTCTGCCTACTTGTGATCTCTCTCTCTCTGTCAAATAAGTAAATAAAATCTTAAAAAAAAAATTTACATCCTTCAAGGCCACTCAGATCTCCTTTCCCTAGGGCAGCCTTTCTGGATGACCCTTAACCCAGAGGTTCTCAACTGAGCAATTTTTCTCCCAGGGGACATCTGGCAATGTCTGGAGACATTTTGGTTGTCACAACTGGAGAGGGGCCGCTACTGGGATCTAGTGGGTGGAGGCCAGGGGTGTTGCTAAGCAGCCTGCGGTGCACAGGAAAGCCCTGCAACAGAGAGCCGTGTGGCCCCAGATGTCAGTAGTGTTGAGTGTGAGAAGCCCTGCCTTAGCCTGAACTCATCGTCCCTCTCGTCCAGCCATTGTGGGCTTGGTCTCCCCTGCTCTGAGTGATTCCCAGTTCACTTCAGCCTATGTGACAAAGCACGGCACTCCATAGAGACTCTCCGATTATTCCTCCTTTAAGATGTGCAACAATTTTTTCTCTGCACTCATGAGTTCCCTAAGAACAGAGTCTGTGTCATTCCCACAATAGCCAGCATCGGAGGGTGCACACAATACATGCTTGGTGAACCTGAACTTGTTGGTTTTGACGGTCTTCCTCTGGGGTTGGAAATCTTATGGTTGGGGAAATTTCATCTCTTTTTCTCTCTCTATGTCTGTGGTGTGTGTGTGTGTGTGTGTGTGTGCGCGCGCGCGCACACACACACACACACACACACGCATGCACGTCTGTCTGTGCACAGCTGCGAGACCAAAGGCCTGATGGAGATTCAGGAGGGGACGAACAAGACGGATGCGGTCTGTGGTGAGTCTTGGAGAATGGGTCCTTGTAGCAGGCTTGGGAGGCGAGGAGCTCAAGGGGAACAGAGGGGCACAGAGACGATGGCGGGGAGGGGGGATGCGGGGAAGAGGGAGAGCAGGTGGTGAGAGGAGGGAGCAGTTTTGGGGTTTTGAGGCATCCCAGCTTTGCCACTTATCCGTGGAGCCTGGGCAAGTCACCTCCCTACTCCGAGCCTCAGTTTCTTCATCTGTGAAATGGGATGATAGCAGCAGCTCCTTTAGTAGCTTGGGGGAAGTGCCTGGCATGGGTTCTCGCGCTTCCGAGGTCTTCCAGCAATGCTCTTCCGCCGCTCTGCGTTTCAACCACCAGCATGGTGGGACCCTGCTCCTCTCAGGGCCTCCGTTTTTGATTTTAGAATGAGGGGGTTGGCCCACAGCACAGATCACAGACTCCGATAACTGCAGGGACCAGGCAGGTCATGTCGAGGAGTTGAAAAGTCACTGCTAAGACAAAGACATTTTCTCTGTTTTTTTCTTAAGACCTGCTTTCCTCTTGGCAGGGCTGGGACTAGAGTGAGGCACTTGCCTTGGACACAGTATTAAAGGGGGTGTGAGAAAAATGCAGTCAACAATATAAATGATACATTCTTTTTAAAAAAATTGATAAAAAAATTGATACATTCTTTTTAAAAAAATCAAAGCTATTATAAGAAAAAAAACCCTTAATGAACAAAATATCAAAATTTACATAAAAATGTGATCCAGTCCTGCCTCACTTGCCTCAGCCTAATCCCAGCCCTGGTTCCAATAAAACTTTATTTAAAAAACAGCCAGCCAGGGAGTGCCTGGGTGGCTCAGTCATTTAAGTGTCTGACTCCTGATTTCGGCTCAAGTCGTGATCTCAGTTTTGGCTTGGGTGGTGAGATCTAGTCCCGTGTCAGACTCCCCACTCAGTGGGGAGTCTGCTTGAGATTCTCTCCATTTCCCTCGGCCCCTCCCCCTACTCGTGTGCACTCTCTCTCTCAAATAAATAAATAAATCTCAGAAAAAGAAAAGAAAAGAAAAGGCAGCCGGCTTATTGGCCATAGTTTGTTGATATAATTTTTAAAACATGACATTGAAATATTATTTTTCTTGATTACTGAGATTTTGGTGTCCCCTTAGATTTTGTCCCAAGGTGAATGATTCACTTGCCTTCCCCTAGTCCCTGCTGTGCATCTCTCATTTTTTCCATTTAGGGTAGAGACTTAGGTCCAAGAAATGCTTTACTTCCCTTCATTCTTCTATAACAAAGACAACCTGCAGACATAAGATGGACCTCCGCACCAGACAGAGGGTGGGGAGGTATGAGGCATGTGGGGAGCCAGAGTAGACAGCTACCACTCCTCAGTTTTGGTAAGGGGTGCCAGGCGGGGCTGCTGGCCCGTCGCGGCTGGATCTTCTAAACTTCTAAGAGAAACCAGATATCCTAATACTCAATATGCCATCTCCCAATTTTAAAAAGTTGGCAAGTATTTCAAGAATTCCTTTTTTTTTTTTTTTTTAATTTGACAGAGAGATAGAGAGAGAGAGAGCGCAAGTAGGCAGAGGCAGAGGGAAAAGCAGGCTTTGCGCCGAGCAAGGAGCCCAGTGCAGGGCTTGATCACAGACCCTGGGATCATGACCTGAGCCGAAGGCAGCCCCTTAACCAACTGACCCACCCGGGTGTCCCTCAAGAATTCTTTTTTAATGTGCTGGTCACACTAAACACATCGGGCCACATTCTCCAGGACCACCTATTTGAATCAGTGGATTTGAGATGAGCTCAGCCATTGAAGGATTTGAGAGTCCTGCAAGGTGCAGCTGCCTTAGGCATGGGGGTTGGGAGGGGGGTTGTCGCTGGTGGGAAGCCGTCACTGAAGTCTTGATTTCTCCAGGTCCCCCACCTCGGATGAGAGCCTTGGTGGTGATCCCCATCACCATGGGGATCCTGCTTGCTGTCCTGTTGGTGTCCGCCTGTGTCAGTGAGTCCCCAGGTGGGGAGGCGATGAGGGAAGGAAGGAGGGAGAAGGTACGGAACTGGCCACCTGTTTCCTTATCTGACTTCACCAACTCCCCATCTCATTTCTCTCCCCCCGCCCCCCAGGAAAGGTGGCCAAGGAGCCAGAGAATAAGGTAGGTCAGCCCTGGGAACCAGCTCAGGGTTTTGGCAAGCTGGAAGGAAAGCCTGACTCAGTGTTGCCTCTGTGGCAGGAAAACTGCTTCAGGGTCTGCCCCTGTGGTGGGTAGGGGAAGGGCCCAGGAGCAGCTGCTGTCACTCCCAGGGCCGGGCTGCAGGGACCTCTTCCCATTCATTCCCCGGCACCAGCAACCTCTGCCGGCTCCAGAGCTCATCTCCCTGGCAGCCCTGGCACCATGGGCAAGATCTGACATTTCCTGGCATTTAATACATGGGGAACCGTGTCTCTGGGGCCTTGGTGCCCCGTCACTGGCCAGGGGCTGGAGGGGGCAGCTCTTTGGATCTGCGGGCTCCCACTCTGGAAGCTTCTTGACACTCCCTGTGTGGCCAGCAGGGGGCAGGAGGTCCCCATTGAATCAGCTCTGACCCTCCCTTTGGGAAAGGGGAAGGGGCTTGTTTTTGGGGGAAGGGGGCTCCTTCTGAGGGAAGGGCTACTCGGAGGTATTGGGGGGTAACCTCACGCCTTGGCTCCCCTAAGGTTATGTGGAAGGACCACAGGGAGGACCCCGTGGAGGACGTGGAGGAATTTCCTGTCCCTCCCCACTCCATTGCTCCGGTGCAGGAGACCTTACACGGGTGCCAGCCGGTGACCCAGGAGGACGGCAAAGAGAGTCGCATCTCTGTGCAGGAGAGAGTATGAGGCAGTGCGCTCCCAGGAGTGTGGCCGCAGGGGAAGACGGGCGCGTGGCTGCAGAGCCTGGAGCTGCGGCTCCAGCTGCTGCGCTGGGCGGCAAGGGGCGGGGCAACCCCTGCGCATCGCTGAGGTGCAGAATCAGAGAACCTTCCACCCCAGCCCTGGAGTCCATTCGGTCTCCCAACTTGCTGTTAAAGATGGAGCTGAAACTTTTTGGCGGCTGTAGAGTAATATCCACCAAACCCTCGAAACCAGCACTTCAGCACCCAGAGATGTACCCTGGTGGTTTCTACGAGCCCAGGAAGACGCGTACGCGAATATCCATTGTGGTGTTGCTTGTGACAGTGGACAGCTAGAAGTCACTTAACTGTCCATCGGCAGGGGACTGGCTAAATAAAATTATAATATATTTATACAACAGGATCTCAAAAACACTGTCGTGAAAAAAAAATCAGGTTGCAGAATGATGGGTATGGAAACATTTTTTTTTTTTTCTTAAAGCACATACCCCGGAACGAT